>NW_028301713.1:14545454-14848484 GCF_037042655.1 Diuraphis noxia
TCAACGATCGTCACAGTATGGCTAATTTTTAAACTACTTTTAGACATAAACGTATCTCAACTGTATTGTCCTAGTATAGGTACTATAATACATTTAAACAATGCAGTAGTAACGCGCTATTCGTGAACTATATCGTATATTATTATGTTATTATTATATGTGCGTCGTTTGATTAGTCATTTCTAATCAATATTTGACTTACCGCAATAGTACCTACGTTGGCGTGATATTATGATTTAAGAATGGCTATTATATATAGGTACGCGTGTGCACATATACAATTTAATCATATCGGTACGTAATACCGATACCTTCGAACAAAAATGTCATCATCAGTTTCGAATAGGTATAACGATACTCGATATTATCGACTGTTGAATATCTAATTGATTAATACAATATAATATTATTATGATAAGAGAGGTAACACACCCGTAATAATAAAACTTATTTTTTAATAATGATTTCTAATCGTCATCATATATAAGAGATGTGTACGTATTTTTTTAGACGTCATGATAACATTTTTTATCCGTTGAACTGAAATTTAATGAATTTATGATCGTGAGCGCTTGATTGAACATAAGGGAAAAGGAGCATCCGACCTTGAACTTGTCGATGTTTACGGTTGTTATAAATATTCTATCATTGTACGCAGACCATGGACTTTGTACGGTGATTATTCAATTATTTCTCATTACTTCTCATCAACATTAATTATTACAAGTGTTAATAATTGTATAGTAAGTGTGTACATAGAAAGTCGAAAAAAGTTAATAGCTGTTATCACTTACAACAGGTGGAAATTCGGATTTACCCCAATTTTAAAGTTAGTCGAGGTCGTTGAAGGACCGTGAAATGTTTTCGGGTTTTATGTAAAAAGTTTTCTTCAAATTTTCGGGCTATTCCTTTCCAGCGTTGAACACGCTTGAAATGAAATTATAATGAATTTCTGTCCAGTTATGATGGTTGGTTCTCCATTACCTAGGCAATAGGCATTGTTAGCATCTTATTAATATGATTATTTAAATTGTTAGAGGTTTTACAACTCTCTGTTTTAAATCAAAACTATAGCGATTCTCAATATGAGCAATCGTTAACGTATCGTAAACGTGCACTTTGTTAACATTATAATTTTATTTTAGGCACAAAAATATTACAGTTTCGACGGCACATCGTTTTTGTTAACGACCGTCAATTTATGTAGATATATTACGTCGATCTTGCGTGTGCGTATCGCTGATAAGCTCTTCAGAAAAAGACTCAATTTTTACTGGCCGAACTAGTATGCGTACTAACGAGCGGAAGGATAAGAGGGGAGGGTGTCGCCAAGTGTTTTGTACTGTAGTATAGTCATCGGTCGCCATAGCCGGATATAGGTACTCGGATGTTGGGTTCCCAATGAACCGACCGAGAACCTGTTTTGAAACAACAACAAAACGTAATATATCAACACATTTATTATTCGTTATATAATCTATTGACTATTACGCTATAGGTATAACCATTATGATTTGTTTACTCTCTTTCCACGAGCGGGTGAGTCTAGAATATTAACGTGCTTAGTATGCTCTATATGATGGTCGTGTTCAAAATGTATGCCGGCATGTAGTGCCCACTCGGACAAAATCCAAAGAAAGTAGGAAATATGCGAGGTCATAGGTTGTGCGTCACGGATCCTCTTAATTTTTAATATTAAACATTAAGCAGTCGAATAATTCATAGTTGTTACGAAATCGTTCACGAATCCAAAATATGTTATGACATGCTTGTTACGTTTTATTGAAACTAAAAATATTAATTTATGAATTATATTTAATATGTTGAATATACCACTTACCTACTATTTATACACATTCAAAATAGTTTAATTTATTATTAAAATTTGTTTTTATTTTGTAGGTATTAATATTAATAAAATATTCCGAGTAGTTACCCAGATAAGTACTACTATTGTTGGCTTATTGTCGTATACATTAGTGTTTGTAAACAAAAACGAACGAGTTAGTTAAAATAGATTAAAGTAACATTTTTAATTTCTATAAAATTGTAATTAATCATTAAAATTAATAGACAGGTGCCTACCTAGTACCTATACTATAGTGTATATCTATATTATAGTGATAGGTGGAAAAAAAATCTGCTAGAAAAATTACCTTTGTACACCCATATTTTTAGAATATAATTATTATTATAATCCAATTACTTACTATACTTACTTTGAAAAAATATTTTAATCATTACATTAAATATTAAGTATATAATCAATTAAAAACAACAATCGCACAGAAATATTGAACAACACAATGTCAATCTAAAAATACCTACATATATTTCTGTAGTTGCTATGGCTTATTGACTCATTTTTTTTTTCATATATTAGACATGATATAAGTTAATTGATATACATGTTAATATATTAGTTATAACTCATAACTTGTGTGTATAATAATTATAACGAACAATTTAAGAACTCCCATTGTATATTTGTATGAATAATACATCAGAAGATTGTAATTGCGTTAGGGTCTAAAATTGAAAATGTTTTAAAATTTTAATGTTTTACTGAAAATACTATCTTTGAATTTTTGTATGGAAATTAAAAAACGTATTATAGTACTACCCTACAATGGGGTAATACATTTTGTTCGTAATCATATAAATATAACACTATTGTCTATTTATGATATATTTTTGTTTTTGCGCCTCACAAATGATGATGTTGAGCATCTAAGCGCATACTATGTTGCCTATACGAAACCCCTGTTTCTGACTTTTCTGTTTCTCTTTCACTTTTTGTGCTTATACATTAAATATTTAAGTTATAAAAAAAAAACAAAAATATGGAATGATCATTAATCTCCATATTTTCATTCGTCTAATCCAATTTTACTAATTAATACATTTGTGTTGATATCATTTAATTCTAAAAGATTTTAATTTTATTGGCTCTTATGTTATTCTAACATAAGTATTTCATGACATGATAATATTATACTATATTATACATTAGTACGACATCTAGTGAATAAAATTGTAATATATTATGTACTTTACTTTTTATAAGCATGTAAAATATGTTGCTGTTACATGCTTCATACACGGCATTTTGGTTTTATACAAAAATAATAAATAATAATACACAATAATAAATGTTTATAATATAACAACGTTATATTATAATATATTTAAAAATTCAAATAACACAGTAAGTAAAAAAAATACATATAACTAGGGAGAAATATTTACATTTGGTTTAAAAACACATTGACTGGAGAGGTAATACTTATGAAATATTGACAATGGATACGGTGAAATATTAATCATTTTTTATGGTAACCATAACTATCACCGCTGCCACCGTAATTATATTGTTGATCTTCGTATCCTCCACCATATTCATGGTGGTCATGATGGTCTTGATGTTCTTCCACCCAAACCTTTTCCCATACTGGCTTGTAGACTTTCTTCCAAGTGGGCACTTGAATCTCTTTCCAAGCTGGAACTTTGTGTTCTTTCCATTCAGTCTTGTATTCAAGCTTTTTCTCAGTTACCCATTCTTCTTTCTTCTCTGTTCTCCAAATCTGTATTTTTTCTTCTTTCCATTCTTGTTTCTTTTCAGTTATCCATTCCTGTTTCTTTTCTGTCCTCCATATTTGTACTTTCTCTTCTTTCCATACTTGTTTCTTCTCTGTCACCCATTCTTGTTTTTTTTCAGTTTTCCATACCTTATTCCAAATCGGTTTCCATATAAGTTTTTTTTTCCACAAATCATGTGCAACATATTCCCATCCATTTTGGTCTTTGCCTAACTGCTTAGATCCGGGAACGTATTCTTTAACCCATTCCGGAACATAGGTCTTTTTCCAGTCAGGTACCTGAATCTCTTTCCACACGGGTACTTGTACTTCCTTCCATGCAGGTACTTGGACTACTTTCCAGTCGGGTACTTTAACTTCTTTCCACACTGGAACTTTAATTTCTTTCCAAACTGGAGTCTGGATAACTTTCCAATCTGGTACTTTTATTTCTTTCCAAACGGGAACTTTGATTTCTTTCCATATGGGTACCTTAATTTGTTCCAAAGTTTTTTTCCATACCTCTTGCTTGACAGTTTTCCATTCTTGCTTCCATTCCTCTTTCCAAGTTAATTTCTTTTTCCAGGAGCCTCGTGGTTCTTCGTGATGATGAGAATCATAACCAACAACATCTGAACCATATCCACTATCAGCGCTGAAATAGAAAATATTCAAAATGTTGATAATATTCACAGTTTTAAAAGAACAACAACTGTGAGATTTTTGTTTATATGCCTAAAAAAAAAAAATACAATAGTAAGTTATAATATAGCGTTTTTATCAAATTTGAGATACATATTTCTGTATGTAATTTTCATAGTTCGCTTTCATAAGTGAATTTTATATAGTAAATAATTATAGTATATATACTATACAGGGTGATTCTTTTATCATTGAACACTCATTATTTAAAAAAGTATTTACTTTTTTCAAAATATTTTTTTACATAGTTTCAAGTTGTTAAAAAACCAACGTTTTTATTAAAAAATTATATTTTTAAATATTTTTTATCCTTATCATTTTTTAAGTTTTTTACTTTTTTGAATGACAACATAGAGTTTTAATATCATATTCCAAAGCAGAATATTTTTCTAATTATTTTGATACGTAAAAATCGAATTTTGGACGAGTAGTTTATGAGTGATAAGTATTTAAAGTTTAGATTGGCGGAGTGGAGTGGTACGGGGTTACCCCGCAAAATGTTTGTCCATTATAACCTATAGTATATCCTTATAACTCATAAACTACTCGTCCAAAATTGTAATATACAAATATATGGAAGTTTATCAGACAATCATTTTTTTTTTATTCATACGTACTGCTTTTTTTGACGCTGAATTGGCTGCAAAGACTTTTCTGGTGCTGGTGTCGGTAAACCAACAACAAGCGATACTGATGCAATCGCCACAAACAGTGATTTCACTAGCAACTGAAAAATTATATATTTTATAGTTTTATATTATACAATTCCGCATTCGTGTATTGTTATAAATATGACAATATATGATAAGAACACGATTTGCATTTATTAAAGCACCTATACTTGGAAGGTAATTACATAGTTTAAGTAGATCGAATGATATATTGTAATATGATGCCTAACAATTTTTAAAATTTCAGATAATTTTTATACATCCTGCTATAATGCTTTATGTATATTATATATTTTTGATAAAATCTATTGTTTTTCTTAACAGCCTAAGATTGTTATACATATTTTAACCTTAATTAACATATTAAATATAGGTACTCGTCACTCGATGAATTCCTTTGGTTTACCCAAGTATAACGGCAGTAAATCTTGTTACTATTTAATAAACGTCAGTTTACCTTCATAAAATTAGTAAAGTAATAGTAACGATGAGATTTGTTTTTATATTAATAATATCACGTGTAAGTTATAAATAGGGTTCGGGACTTATTGCACACAAATTGTAGGAAATATGCATGCACATATGCACTTAAAATAACCGAAATATGCGCAAAAATATGCAACCAAAATTTGGCAAATATGCATTTTGCTCAGAAAATGGCAAAATATGCGAAAATATGCAATTAAAATTTTTGTATTTCAATCCGTTATGATTTAAAACAAATTTAAATCTTACTTAGACTATTCTGCAGTCATTATTAAGCAATATGCAAATGCAACAAGTCCCGAACCCTAGTGATTACTGATTTGTCTATATTGAACAACACATGAGGGTAAAAAAAAATTATAGTTCTTTAAAATAAATGTACTTAACATGAAACAAAAACTGCGTAAATATGCTATAAATAACATTTAAACTGCCAAAATTTGGCAAATATGCATTTTGCTCAGAAAATGGCAAAATATGCGAAAATATGCAATTAAAATTTTTGTATTTCAATCCGTTATGATTTAAAACAAATTTAAATCTTACTTAGACTATTCTGCAGTCATTATTAAGCAATATGCAAATGCAACAAGTCCCGAACCCTAGTTATAAATAAGTATTCTTAAGAGGACGTTTCACCCGCATGTGTTGTCTCCGTCTTACAAGTGCGTAACATTGCAAAAACTGTTTTGCGCGGGAAAGAACCGAGAAAGATACAGTTATAACTAAGAAACGAAATTTTCACCACATAAAAAGGAGATTTTTTTCTGTGCAATATCGTTTTTATTTTTTCGATATCACTTATACAAAAAAAATTCTTATTGTTTTATAATACATTAATTTTGCGTTTTTTAAGCACGAATAACTTTTTTTGTAGTTCTGATATCGAAAAAATAAAAACGATATTGCACAGACAAAATTCTCCTTTTTATGTGATGAAAATTTCATTTCTTAGTTATAACTGTATCATTCTCGGTTCTTTCCCGCGCGAAACAGTTTTTGCAATGTTACGCACTTGTAAGACGGAGACAACACATGCGGGTGAAACGTCCTCTTAATTCCTAGCTAAGTTACGATAAGTATATATACTTATGTGAATGGGGGAGTAATGTTAGCGTAGGCATGTCATGAGAAAAAAGGTTAGGTGCCTATGTAGTGAAATGGATTCATAGCTAACGTACTACTTTTGATATAATTGTTATTCGAGTGTATATTTTTCGTCTTCATGCCAATATGTTGCTCTTATGACTATTCTTAAAGAAATAATACAAGCACTAAATTCGTTTGATATTAACGTTCACCCGAAATAATATAAATGAAATAATAACAATCCATCAAAATAATGATTTGTATGATAGTGTACTAGGTATTGATACCTAGTGAAGAAATCAGTATATTACATAATACATACTTCAGTATACAGTAACACATTGAATAACAATGTCTTATAATATGATAATTCATATTTTTGATTATCCTAATTTTCTGATAAATAATATTTTATTATAATATACATATATATACGATTTAAAAAATAATATAATAGATTTGATTGTCTCTATGTGTAAGACTCAAAGTTATATTTGAGTCGTCTTGAGTCACTATGCTTAAGTCATATAGGTAAAATATAGACAAAAGGCATATTATATTATATGTGATTTAACTTGAACTTGAAAAATTGCTTAAAAATGTAATATATGTTTCAACTGATATCTAAACTTAGTGATTCAATAAACACATGGTTATTGATTACTGTTTGGTTGGAATAGAATTATACGATAGCTATTGGGGTCAAATTGTTGTTGTAATTTATAAATACCGCATTTAAATTGTATATAGTAGGTGTCAATTGTCAAGGACTGACTTTGAAATATTTTTCAGTTATTACAAATCGTTTTAAATAACTGTATTTTAGAATAAATAAAATGAGAAGTATGATGTAATTGTAATTTGTAGGACATACAATATTTTTATTTGTCAATAAAATCTTTAGATATTCAATAAAGGTTATGTTATAATACAAGAAAACATTATCTCACATTAATCTATCACAAAAGTAGTACCTACCTATATAATTAGAGTAAATCAATCATGTTGTATAAATCTTAAAAATTTATTTTTGCTTTTTTTTTAAAAAAAAACTAAGTATATAGTGACATGATATATTTTTTGTATAGGTAAGACATATTAAGTTTAATATTTTAAATGCATTATATTACATATTGGAAGTTATAATTTGATGAACTAAATAATAAATAGTTGAAACAAATGTTTCATAAGTCACAACAATAAAGATCTCATGGGAACCATGTATTTGTAATGATGTTACATAAATTATAAAATAACAAAACGTGTGTGCTATAAATTATGAGTAAATAAAATATGTGTTTGTAGATTGTATGTGATGTGTATATTCATTATGTTGTTATGTTACGAATATAAAATATTATAATAAATTAGTTGCATAAATATAAAGTCGATTATATATTAAAACAATATTTTAAAAACTAGGGTACCTTAGCATACTAGGTATATGCCACTAAAGAATTAATAGTTATACAGTGCAGTGTTAACATAGTTACTATTATTATAAATGCTAAACTGGCGATATACAAATTCGTTGATGGACAGAAATTCTATCTCACGTATTATTGGTTACGGTTATGTACATGTACCTATATTGTATCTACAGAAATATATGGTACTGGTACATTAGTACTTATAATATTATTAAAAACAATATACCTACCTATAGTTGTAATATAAATGAAAGTTTTTTTTCTGTGCGTATATATCGTATGATAATAATATATCTATTAACACTAGTTGCTATGATTCAACGTGTATTGGCAAAAACAAAATGACTGATAATGAATACAGACATAGAGGTGCTCAGATCTGCAAACAGTTAAAGTGCTTGTGCGATGTATATAGCGGAAATGTGTAGTGGCGTTGCCAACACGCGTGTACTAAAATATAGTCAAGTGGCAAACATATTCAAATAAATCGGGTGAGATAAACACTATCGAATATAATGGTTAAGAACTTAGCAAATGACATAATATAGATAAAAATAAATAAATAAATTTAAATTTTGTGAGCGTAAAATGTGATGTGTATGTAGAAATATTTGCATTAGCAATACTAATAATATTATGTAAGTATACTAAGGATTGTGAGGAATAATTTATTAAATGAGAAAGATGCGTGTTTTTTATGGTGGTATACCTTATGATGACGTCTATGCCGGTGTTCATCAAAATTTTACATTAAGATCCAAACGAGATTAAACGATGTTATGTATAGTACCTACTGTGGAAATTTCGATTTTTAAAACAAAAACGTGCGTCGTGCACGCACGGCGGCGCGCCTATAATAAAATATTAAATAAGATTCATCGCGGGCGGATTCAAGATTCAACATAATATATTATTATTATTATTTTTATTATTTTAAATGAGTACTTACTAAGGTAACCAACTTTTAATTTGAAAAACATCGACCCAAAGGTAGGTATACCAAAAAAACAGTTAGAATTTTCATTTAATATTACGTCATCATGTATTTATATACGAATTTGAAGTCATTAAGATTAGATCGATCTCTCGATGAAACTTTCGATCGGATGGAAGTACCGGCTTTTTATAGGTTTAAACCATAGACCCATTGACGAATCTTTTAATGGGTTAACACCGCTAACCGGCTTTTTAAGTCTTTCGAAGTGAATTAAAATATACCAGCCGGTTGCAAACCCTAGTATATGACGTACCTACATAAATATATATAATGTTCCATGATGTTTTATTCGTATGTCTGTTAAATACATATTACATTGATAATAAAGACAGGCGTGATGACGTCCTATCCATATCTTTATTATGTATGATTAAATATAAATAACTATAAAATATGTATTTCAGTATTTGTCATTAAATTAGACTTTTTTTTCCAGGAAGCGCCAAACGATTAGTTTTCATCAGATTATAATATGATTCCCAGTACACGCGCTGTCCGTGTTGAACAAAGTCAACAATTTTCCTATCGTTTGGTAATCGTTCTGGACAAAGACTGGTCAACGTGGTCATAACCATAATAATTATAATATACCAGTTATGACACTATATAAAATATAATATTATTTAGTTTGATGCAATTGATGCATGCCCGACGTCCATCAACGCGTACAGGCGTCATACGCGGACGGTGGACCGTGTCATCCGAAGACGTTAACGCGGACACTGCAGTGAGCTGTGAGGTAAGTCAACTATGTAATATTATAATAATAATAAAACAACATTATATGGTTGTTTGCTGTGCAGACTTTCTTCGGTTGTCGTAAGATTTGAATAGGAATGAGAAAGAGAGAAATAACACTTGACCATATAATAATTGCGTTTTCTTTGCAGGGTGCGCTTCGTTGGTCAACGTACCTATACTTTGTCGAGAGACGCGCAGAGACCGAATACCGAAGACATATTGCATTATGTGTAAGTATTATACAAGTATTTATTATATTATTATCATCATTGAATAATCGTGTGATTGTTTCTGAACACGAAATTTCGTAGATTTTTATTATTCAAAATATGATTTTCGTTTTCCGTCAAACGCGTTAACCCCTTCAACACTTTCACCGCAGTCGTATTTGATATATAACGACGTATTAATACGGCCGGGAAACGCATTCATCGTTTACAATACTAGCTACTATAATATAATCTACATTTATATTTATATACATATATAATATTGTTCATGATCGCGAGCACTTTTGTTACCGGTAGGTATAGTGTCTTTTAAATTTGATATTCTTATACAAGTAAAAGCTTAATAGTGGAATCACGAGCCATTCAATTGACCGTTCACGTAATGGGTTATCATTTCGTCCGTTATAATATTATCGCGGTCTCGTAATACGTATTCATAATATAAAAGTCGAAATATATTCTACCATCGGCATACGGTACAACTCTCCATATTGTGTTTGATAATAATTTCAATTCAATTGAGAAAATAACCATAACGGATGGTTTTGACGTAATTAAATCTACTGAAGAAAGTCCATTGATGTATACATATACGTATCATTTATAGGTACATCGGTAAAGTATATAATATCACTAAGACAAAAAATTTAGCATAAAAGCATACCTACGTCGTGTAACTTACTAGTTCATAATAACTTTACGTTCGTTAAATCAGTTTGTTATTAAATCATTACTCGCAAACATTGTCTATAATATATGGTAGTAAATCTCTGTTCAAACCGTTACTAGCCGACTTGATTAAATACCTTTCAGGTCATGTGTTAGACCATACCAAAATATTTAAGTAAACGCATATTACGTTTTAATTAGATAAACATATACGTATGTAATTTTTCTTTGAAATTGATTACTATGTATTCTAATAACGTATGATCGAGGTTAAACAAAATTCGTGAAGTTAAAATAGTAGATTACTGCCAAAGAAATATAGAATGGATTGCCCAACGAGAAATTAAACATAAGTAGAACACGTTTTATTTGTAGCTAAGTAAGAAAAGATGATTGTTACGTAAGAAAAAAACGCGACGAATAAGGACATAATAAATAATGAAATACTTTAGTGTTACATATTATTATTATGATGTGCGAGCATAATATATATATATATATAAGATGACAAAATTTTGTCAAACAAAGAATGCGTTTTTCCCGAGCTATCTTGAAAATCATTTTCGTTTTTGGCATGAAAAAAATGTTTTATTTGACTGACTAATTTAAAAAAATTAAAACACATAATGAGATAATAAATATTTTGACTCGAGTATTATTATGTGTAGTAAAAAAGGAATTTTCATAGCATTTAATATTTAAATCTTGTAGTTATATGTTATGTAGGTATGGGTATAATTTATGTAAAATATATTTGGAAATCATTAGTTATAAATAACTTGTCTATGCAGATGTGTTTAGTTTTTCTGATCGTATCGTACTATATTTAATTTATAATTGATTATTATTTAATAATTCTTTAATTGAATATTAAATAGCTTAAATTAGGTAATTTATTGAGGTTCTAATTTCTAAATAAACATTTAAACTAATTTTCAATAATATCTTTACCATCATTTAAAAATGTCTTTATATGCATATACTTATTAAATTTAAAATTCTAACAGTGGATCGAATTTATTATATAATGGATTATTGTAATATTATTTTGATATTTTGGCTGTTAAAGCTCATAGTTTTTTTTTTTTTTTTTTTTTTTTATTAAAAGAAACTTTGTAAACAATTAGCTTCGACAATTATGATTATAAATATTACATATGAAAGCAAGATTAACAACAAAAATAATATTACAGATAAAGCTCATAGTTAATATTGCCTATCAGTCAAAGTTTTCTATTTTGAAATAAAAAAAAATTAACTTTACTAAATAATAATTTTCCCTGTGGTTATCTGTTATAATAAATATAATTTCCTGTTATTTCATGGTTACATATTATCTAAATCAAATTTTACACATATACCCAATTACAAAGTTACATAATCATTGCCCACATATGAAAGTACACACGAACTATATTAGAAAAACGAAACAATATTATACTCCATTGCCTAATAATGAAAACTTGGCTTATAGATTCTGTTTAGGAATCTTTAATTTAACATAAATATAATAAACAAACCAATCAATTTCCATGAGTTACCGAATTAATATGATTGCTTTTATAATATTCATCTACCTGCACGACGTGACTTCTTTCACAATATCATTATAGTATTATACATTATAACTAATGACATTTGTATTGTTTGGATATTGAAATCAATCATACATTATTGAAACGTATTATATACTGAGAAGTAGTAAAATATCATTATTAGAATGGCTGAAAAAAGAATGAATAAAATTGTAAAATATAATAAACAAATACTAATAGTTTTAATTTAAATTAGTTAACAGTATTATGTCAGCAATTCAGCATAATTATTGACAGTAGTATTGCAAAATGCAATACAGAGTTTTCTATCAATTGTAACTATAACAAAAGATTTATGTCTCTATAGTAATGTTAAACAACTATTTAACTTTCATTAAATGTTAGAAATTCTAACCATTTAATTTATTATCAATATTATTTTATAGCTTCAAATTATTTGGCTTATACTATATTGTTATATTTATACCTACTACTTGAATTAGGTACATTATAATTTTTTTCTGGATAAAATTCAAAGATCAATCTTAAAAATAAATTAATCTTATACAAAACATTCCTATTGCCTTAAGGTATTTTGGAATTCAAATATGAAACCTCCATAATCTACAAAAAAGTTGAATAATTATAATGATACTTTAATGTCAATAAATAAATATCATATCAAAAAAATCAGCCACCATCTATAAACATTTTCGATCTTGCTTAATAAATAATCACTCAAGTCTCCCAATACAAAAAAACATGACATAAATAATATTTCCAGAAATTCACCTAGCTGCTTAACTTACCTATAGTGTAGATACATTTTAAAATAATAATATGTGAATTGTTAATAGATTAATTCAATGATCTTCAGTAATTTTTTCAAAAGTTTCAACGCTGAGTAACTTCTTTCATTCTATGCCTGCTCGACTATTCCATACTGCCGTTATTTTTTCATATAAGACTGGACGATTTAAATACGCCCCGCTAAAATTGTTATTTTTTTAATGTGACTCCTGTGTCCAAAAAATGTACAAACCATTTAGATGAGAGTGGGACCTATATAATTTCGGGTCTGGGAGTGCCCCTGTCAACCACTGCTTTATGGTAAACCAAGTCAAACTTATAGCTCTTAGTTCTTACACTTATTGCTAAGCTTAGAATAGCTATATAATATAAAATAAAAATACATATCATAACTTAATAGGATCAAAAAATATCACAGTACAAGTATAATAGCACTTACATTTCATTAACTTCATACATATTGTATTGTTCCCCGAAAAAAGAATTTTGAAAATTACTAAATGTATAACACAATTTAAATAGAAATGATCTAAATAATTGAATATTGGAATGTTAAAATTAAATATATTATACATTGCAAGATATTAGAAAAAAAATTAAATGCAGATATTTTAATAAGTAATTATACCTATAATTTTTAAACGCTGTTTTTAAACAAATTCCAACTATAGTTGCCATTAAAATGTTTTAGAAGTACCGATAGTGATTGAATTGTTTTTTGTTCGTTATTTAACATTGTACTGTGCGTCTGGGCACATCGTGCATGGTTTTTTATCTTATAATAATATATGATATTATATTGTATACATATAATACACAATATCGTCACTGCAAGTTACAAGCATATATATTATCTGCCAAAGCTTTAAAACTTTTTAAGCGATTTGTAATAATCGTATTATAGTTAGAACTTGCTGTAAGAATGTATAGAAGAAATGTTTAATTTTTAATTTTGATTTTACTGTACATACTACGTTATATTATAAATTAGGTAAATAATTAAAACTCATACTAATTCTAACCAAAAATTTAAAATTACACAGAGAATTAGTTATAAAAAATGTATATTGTATATATAAAGAGGGTGCAACACCCGTATTTGTTTTCTCAATCTTACAAACGCGTAACATCGCAAATTTACGTTCAGCAGTTCACATTTTACTTCATTAGCTTAAAAATTAGAATGAATAGACCTATTATGAAACTTGATGGTAAGAACATTATCTGTGTTTTTTTGGAAGTATTTTTATGATAATTCAGTTTTTAAGTGAGTCACACGCGTATAATAAATTATAAAACAAAATGCTCATAACTCACTTAAAAACTGAATTAACGTAAAAATACTTCCTACAAAACACAGATAATGTTCTTACCATCAAGTTTCATAATAGGTCTTATTCACTCTAATTCTTATGCTAACTGAGTAAAATGTGAACTGCTGAGCGTAAATTTTCGATGTTATGATGCGTTTGTAAGACTGAGACAACAAATTCGGGTGTTGCGCCCTCTTAAAAAATATTACAGTTACCTAATCACAGTGATGACTCACTTAATAAGTAATATTTATACTTATTGTTGATTAAGAATTGCAATTTAGAATTTCATAGAGGAAAAGTATTATTTTTATAATCTAAATCAAATAAAATAATTTTTCTGTTGAGATTTTACTGAAACCAATTTTAAATTTAAAAAAGTTATCATTTATAATATTAATAATTAGTTATAGTTATAACAGTATAATATTGTTGTAATTTATATAATATAACCCTATAATATTACAGGTTTATTAATCGTATTATGTTGTGCTTACCATCTTGTTTGATCGTGGCAACCGTGACGGTGATACCAAAAAAACTGCACCTGCAGACTCCACCGCAGTTATAGCAGTTTGATTTTGGCCAACTTACTACAGCAAGCCTAAACCGAGAAAACGCACTGTACCGAAATCGCCGTAAGTGTTTGCTTTTTATATGTTTATGAACAGAACCAGTGGGGACTTATTACATATTGTATAGGCAGTTAGTTCGTTTATATAGATCTTTCGGACATCATAGCGAAAGGTCTTCTCCCGGAGCCTGTCATCATCCAATGCCACCGCTACAGCAACGGACCGAACCCGACGACCGCGACCAAGCGCCACCGTATATGTTCGCGCACCGGTTACAAAAGCGTATTATCACTTTCGTTGAACCCTATTACGACCCCAATAACGATAATACTAATAATAAAATCATGCAATCACTATAGTGATACACTATGACTATATTATACTTATAAGTAGCCGCGAGTTTCTTTTCTGTATAACGATCGTGCATCATAGCCTGAAGATTTTTTTAGATTTTCCCCGACCAGGTTTATGTCATTCGATTATTATTTTTAAAAGTACATAGATATTTACTATACTTAGCTACTTATATTATAAATATAAATATATATATATATATCACGATTCAATGGCCTATACACAGCCTTAAAAAATTATGTTTACGCTTGAAATAATCAACAAATTATAATATAGTAAATTTAAGACATGCAATCAATGCAATCAATTAAATTCAACCAAAATATTTAAAAACATTGTGTTATAATAAGTACCTAACTACCTATACCATTTTTGAAATTCCTATTGAAAGCTGAATCATCTAAATCTAATTTTTTAATGAAAGATTGTTAAATATATATAAAATTTGTAATATATTTATTACAATTTTATGTATTATTTATATGTGATTATTTTAATGTAAAAATGGGAAAAAACAGATATCGGTGTTAGTTTTAGTGAATATACATCTACTAATTAATAAACTTACAATATTTGTTTGGCACTTTCTAAAAAAAAACGTATCATTTATAATTATTATTTAAAATCCTATTTATTTAAATGATTTTTAAGAAACCATACATAGTAAGTTATATTGCATAGTTCAGATATCTGTAATTGATTATAATTTATAATTTATAAATTATAAATGTTTCTCATCTTATTTTATATGCAACTCAATATTTTAGTGGTGTATAGTTTATACTTGTAATTATAGTATAGTATAAAATAATATATAGTATATAGTATATAGTATTAAAATAAAATATTGAAATAATTTCAACTACAGTTTGTTGTAGCTAGGTGCCTATAATAATTAATAATATGGCCGTTATATAATTTTCAGGAAAAATTCGTTTTATCCATGTTCCATATCGTTGCGCAAATTAGTTGCTAAAATTAAATAATTATTTGTTTTGTATATTTTATTATGGCATAATGGCAGTCATAGTGAACTTTGGTAAAACAAAAAAAAATGTTTTAAATGTTTTTATAAGTAATTACATAACGTATTGATAAAAAATAAATTTAGTATCAATACTTATTAATACCTACATTTGGAAGAAATAATTAATGACACATAGTAATGTTGTAATATGTATAGATGAGTAGTTGATATTTTTCCTATATACGACGGATACAAATGTTTGGCTTTACATTTGGGTAGTCTTGCTGTAACTGTAAGACGTAACTCCAAATTTTAACATAAGATTTTATTGAAAAACAATTGGTAGGATAAAATTATCATCTCCATTTGACCACCACTATGTAGCATATAATATACTATATACGCATTTCATATTATAATAATTATACAAATTAACGAGTAAAATTGATTATGAATAATGATATTATGCATGGTATTCAAAAAATATTGGAACAATCTGTATTATAATTAATATCCAAATATTTAATACATAATATTATTTTTCCAAATCGACAATATCATGCGGGAAATTTTTGAAACTATTGTTGACGCAATTAATTATATCTAATATTTTTTTAAGAAAACTATATTTTAAGAAGTAAGTATACCTTTTCAATATAAATAATAATAACAAGACATAACTATTTGAATCATTAAAGGTATAACCGTAAAGTTAAGATTAATTTCGTTGGTCAGTACAATTCCAAATCACGGTACTAATGGTATCTTGTAAACATATTGTGTATGATGTATTAATGTAATGTAAGGAAGTTTATGGTCCGTCATTATTCATTACAGTTTACCATTGTCTTTCGGTATTCGTATATAGGTACTAAATATCAGTAAATTGCACTGTTTGAAAGAAATTGAAGAAGCGAAAGAATAAAATAAAATAATGTATGAAATGAAATATTTTCTGCACGCATATCTGACTATCTAAGTAGACGTTTGATTCATATATATATATATATAAATTAATATAACTATAGGTAACGTTTAGTTTTAAGCTGGGTTCGACATGACGTATAATATCTACCTCATTTTTACGATTTTATTACTGTATCCGACTGTACAATAATATTTTAATCATATTTTTATGAGTGCTACAGTATAATAAAGGATCGTAAATCAGATTGAAAATAGCATGCACGTAACTCTATGATGGCGAATGTGTGATCCTTGAATAGGTTTATTATCAATGCAACTATGCGAGTATACTGGTAGATACCTATACATTATAATATATATTATAGGTACCTATTTATGTACGTGTGCAGCTCTGCAGGGTGGCGTTAAAAGCACATTGCGATTTCGCGCAACGTATAGGGTTAGATAACAACAAGAGTAATTTTTGTTATGGATACGTAGTAATTGTATGTAGTCTATATATTATATTTTCGTAATGTAATGAACTATATGCATTGTTGTAACCACTACAACTGATCACGAGTAAAAGTAATACTCTAAACAATTTCGCACCACAACTGAATACCTAGTATTAATTCTATTCTGGACGATATACAAAAAATAATATTATTAATAGTGAAGTAACAAATGGCTAATTGGTCAGCGTTCTGACATACGATTATAAACATATCGACATTACGCTTTCTTTGAAAATTTTTTTTTTTTATTCAGTTATACACAATACATATATAATATGTACTCTACGCGTATAAGTGTATATTGTACAACAATGCAATTTTTACGTCTCAAGTATAAATTTTAATTACCTACAGTTACATGTATAGATGTTGCTGTAAATTATTAAGTAGGTATTAATTTAATAGTCTCTGCTGCATATATTAGCAACCCTTTAAAACTAAACGATGTTCAGATATAAATGCGACAATACCACTCCGTTATGAAAACGCTTATACGACGAATTGGCCGGTATGATGTAAAATAAGTTTGTTTATCACTCGTCAATATATTACATAGCTAGTTAAAAAAACCCATAATATAATCTTACAGTCATAAAAGTTTATATTTAAAGTAACAACACATTTCGGTCATGTGCGTTTAATTTTTTTTTTCAAACACCTCTCCTTTCCATAATTGATAGATAAGGATCTGAGATATAATATAATATAATTACGAATATTTATTCACGTTGGCGTACCCAGATTGCAATGCGTGCGACGGTGACATACCCTGATACGCAAAACGTTGTCATATAGGCACGTAAAATGTTGGGCAATGCGCATATTATTATATTGGTATATTACTATATTGCATTATTATTTTTTTTTTTGGGTGATTTTATTATTGTAAAATGTTCTTTATTTCAGAAAACAATGACATTATTGAAAATATATTTTTTAATCGTTTAAAACAATATTGTTCTAAAAAAAAAAATTTAGTATATCTTAATTATTTTTTAAATTGTTCACTTTTTTAATGATTAACTATTTAACGCTTTTATAGTTTCCTATTCCAAATCAGAAAATTTTTTTATTGGAGTATAACAATATTATTATCTTTAATAACATAGAAACTACTCTTTCAAATTTAGATTTAAAAGGCGTCTTAATTTTCAAAAATATGACCCGCTTAACAACTTTCATAAAACGGCAGTTTTCATTAAAAAAAAATTGTATCACTGAGACACTGACTCATTGTAGGATACACCTTAAATTTTATAAAATCTAAGTAATTGAAATATAGCCTTTGAGCATAATTAAAAATCAGAGTTTTAATAAATTCATCAGTAAAGGATAAAAGGGATGAGCATGGTTATTACTTTATTAGGTAGTGAATTATTGTATGTATTTACACTTTTGACTTCTAACAGTGATAGTGGCTATTAAGTATAAATATATACTGTGTATTTTTTACCATTAACAGTTTTTTTTTCGAGTCCAGTTATCGTGAAAGTGGTTTCATATTTTTCTAATGTCACGCGTATACTGTATGAGTGTGTTAAAAGTCAATATTTTCTCAAATTCGTATAAATCATGTAGTGATATTAGTACATATTTGTGTACGCAATTTTTAAGTATAATATAAATTACGCATCGGCACTTTGTATAGTAAAAATGTATACGAAATGAGTAGTGAAAAAAATCTAAACATTTATTACCTACACAAATTACAATATAGCGAAGACGATCGCAGGTGGCCCCGAGGCGACATACAATATGCCGCCTTAATTAAATCTGTTTTTTTAATTCAAGTATGAATAGATGCATATTTTCTGCGCCGCCGGTGGGTGTACATATGTATCTGGTTAACCTAGACCCGGTCAACCACTTGTACTTGTAGGTTGGTCACCGCGTCCGATCAGTCCGACGCATAATAGAGTATTCGCAAGCAATAGTAATATTATTATGTTATTCTCGCGATGCAGCCCACGCTAAGTGTTGTTTGCGCTTTATATCATTCGGACGAAGACGAGGGCGAAGGATTCGTTCTAGATTGATTTTTTTTTTGCACATTTATGCCAGTTACCAATAATATCGGCCGACGTGTGGGATCTTCGAGGACGCTATATGTATGCATAGTTTGTATAGTTTACTACATTATCTTCAATGTCTAAGAAGGCCAAAATTTTAATTTAATTGATTTTGCAGAATTTTATATGTCGTATTTTGCGCAGATCTTACATAATATCCATAATATACGTTGGCATTCAAATAAAATGTATGTTGCGAAGTAAAAAAATCTAATATATTCCGAAAATAATTTAGTTGAAATATTGAGAGAATTAATTAGATAAAATATAATCAATCCCAAGTAAGAATTCCTAGCAACGGATTAGCAGATAAAAATCTCAAAAGATGAAGATACACTTCCTCACAATTCCCTAAAACTAAACTTTTTCTGAGGCACTAATCACCATCAACCTTAAATCTCTAAAAAAGGGCAGAAAAACTGGACTGAAGTCTTTTATACAAATGAACTTAATAACATTAAGACTTCCATCACAAAAATGGCATATTTCCCTAAATCTAAAAGAAGATACGAAGATATATTATACCTAGGCTACAGCCTATATTGTAACCCACCCAGTATGCTGAAGCATATTTATAATAAGTAAAATAAATAAATACATCCAATCTAATTTTCAGTAAATATTATTATTCGTTAAGTGTAAAAAATTGTTTCAAGAACTTTATGAAACAATAACTAATACAAAATATTTGAATACTTGTACTCGGACACTTATAACAACACTTAAATCACCATTAGCCATATCAACTTATATATGATCTATGTATCAAAATTATCAAGCAATTGTAAAGAATAAGACTTCATTTTATAATGATAATCATTATACGCGTAATATATTTGGAAGACAAAGCGTTATATAATACACTATATACACTAATGCCTTTTACACTTCCTGCAAATGTGATATATTAATAATCAAGTTATTATATTTTGATTACTCGACAAACTCCTAGTCTAAATATTAGTGAGTAAAAGTAAGAAATGTATTCGAAAATCGTTTTTTTAGTGTATATATCTATAGTAGAGAAATGTTTAATACAATAAAAACAGACTAAACCAATTTTAGATTCTGAGCGTAGCGATGTAGCGATAAATGTATTGATTTTACCATGATGTGTGTTTTTATTTTATACTTTTTTTTTTGTGTCTGTCATCAGTGTCATCACGTTTTGGAACAGTAAAAGTGCTTCGATTTTTACTTCAGTACCTCGTTTGATCAAAAAGTGAATCTAGTTGGTACTTTGGGGGGTCAAAAGTAAAAATTCTTAATATTTTTCTAAATAATCGGGATAAATAAACTAAAAATTATGGGGAAAACGGGAAATTTTACGCACAATCAGTTTTCGACAAAATCGATTTTGGTTTTTGATGTAACTTTTAAAAAAAATGACCATAGATACATGAAATTTACACCGAATGCTTTTATAAGTATATTCTATCTACCATTCAATTTTCAAAAATGTTCGACTTAAGTTGAACTATTCATAGGTATTTGCAATTTTCGATAATTATTAGTTTTTTAAAATTAATATCGATAAAAATTTATTTGTTGGGTAGAAAAGCTTGAAAATTTAATACAGGGCTCTTAACATATTATTACAATAGCAGTTGAAAAATAAAATAAATTCATAGTCACATTTTTTTTTTTATAAGCATTCAAAGTTTGAATTTTAACAAAATACGTAAAAATCACAAAAATTCGCAAATTATTTTAAGCTAGAAATTCATAAAAAAGTTTATTTTTAGAACTAAGATTTGAAAATTTAATGCAAGATTCCTTACAAGTTTGTCAATCTTTCACAAAAAAAATGTCCACCGGAAATTCAAATTAAATTTATATGAGCATTTGAAATTTAAATTTTTACAACATTGGATTTTCACTGGATTTCACATTTAGTGATTTTCTTATTTTGGTGAAACTCTAAAACAAATAACCACAGATATATGAAATTTTCACTGAATGTTTATATAGACATTTTCTATATTTGATACAATTTCCAAAATATTTAGAATTGTTTCTAGCTGTTTACTGACATTTAAATTTTTCAACTTTTTTAGTTTTTTTTTTCTATAAATATCGATAAAAATGTATTTGTTGGGTAGAAAAGCTTGAAAATTTAATACAAGGCTTCTAACTCATTGTGACAATAGCAGTTGAAAAATATTAAAAATACATAAGCATGATTTTTTTTTTATAAGCATTAAAAGTTCAAATTTTAACTAAATACGTAAAAATTACGGCAATATTCAAATTATCTTAGATAGAAATTCATAAAAGTTTTTCTTTTTAAATCTAAGATTAGTGAGATTTCAAAATTTTTAATAATCTATAATATATCCTAGATAGATAAACCGTCTCCTCTCAGAATCGTTTTTCGTATACAATGATATAATATCATTGGATTCAAATTTAATTCCATCTATTACAGTAACCCACTTGTAACCTACTGTACAGCAGAGTGACATCCACGACTTACCCGCTTTTTATTAATTTGAATAACATTAAAAAAAAAGAATAGTTTAGGCAATATAATCATTATTGAATTGTCTGATATAATTATTTCTTTGCGTTAACATGTTACGTACTATTTTATATGTTAGTGCTAATTTCGAATTTTTCCGAAGAAAAATATCATTGGTTATTTAAAACAAAAGTGTATTTTAATACTATTTTTAATTTTTGATAGGTATTTGAGTATTTATTCGAAATAATTTGTTTGAGTATTTTACCCAAGTCTGATCATATTATGACACATGATATCATGTGGTCATAGGTTTACCTCCACTGAGATCGTATGCAATGATTTAATATGAATTTTAATTTAACACATCCGTTATGAAGTTACTAACTTAATAAAAATAGATACTTTACAACTGTTAATGTGCATATAGCAGCAAAGCGACTCTCCAATTTTTTTTTTACTTTTGAACTATAATATTACTGTTCTGTTAACAAATCATCATATATTTTCTTTATTAAATTATATAATAATACTTAGTGTTTATACTTACTTACCGTATACAGTTAAAATTATTGTTATAGGTTATGTATAACCTATAAACCTATCTTCATAGATTTTTCAACAAATTTACTTTTTAAAATTCATGTAAGCATCTTGATATTTTATAATAACTAAAAACACAAATATTTGTATACATAGTATACATATAAATACCTGTATATAATATTTTAAGAAGTATTCTCTTCCATTACACTTTAACTTAGAACGTTTTATTTAAAAGCCCTTTCCCTTTTTATTTAACTACAGAATACTGCACAGTGCATATAGCATCCTATATATTATATTATACTATTATACTATAATATATTTAATGATCACTATTAATTGTGAAACACATCGTGGTTAAAGAAAGTAAATAGCATAAACGAGGTTGGTTTAAAGATTACAACCCTTGTTTTATTACGATCGTCTATTATTTTTTTATTCAAGAAGTTATGTTTTACGATTTGTTATGTTTTTTAAGTACCTACACTACATGCTGAATAGTCAACGTATACTATAATTATCATTTTGAAATACAATGAAAAGTAAAATATAGGTACCTATAATATATAGTTAGTTACTGATTGTACATGTGATATTCTATTTTAATGAAACACGTTTAAAATACATTTGGTTTTATCTAATATTTTAAATATATACTTAAAAAAATGATGACCTATATATGTACATGCAACATACATATTTAAAGTTTGTAACGTCTGTAATAAATTATCCACGCACATTTAAACATTTTTCAATATTTTCATATAATATTGAAACGAATGATATAAGTAATTCATATATAGTAATTCATATATATAAGAATAGATATAATATAGTGTAATAATAATTATATTATAATTTTTAAAAGGAAAGAATCCAAATTACTATTAGTTTTTTTTACTCTGATCATTATACACGGCCATAATGCACTAATTGCAATAATAACATTCGACTATATTACTGATTGGTAAATTTCTTGAGTTTATAAACTATGTGCACAGTGATATCCATTTTATTTTGTTTTTAATTTTCCAAAATATATTTGTATCTATATTTCTGAAATATAAATAATTTTAGTTACCAATGTATAATTAACGTTAGGTACAGATCAAAACATTCAAACTATCTATATGATTTGTAGAGTTTAATATGGTTCCCATTAAAAAAAAAAATTATTTAAGATTTTCCCCATAATAGTCTGAATATATAATATCTAATACTAAACAGGCATACTAAACATATAAATTTAGTAAAAATAAATTAATTTTTACATCCTAATTTTTAAAGTATTTTATATTTTTATATAATTCTATGAATAGGTAGATATTATATCATTTGTATATAAGTATATAATAGGTACGTCCTCAAAGTAGAAAAATTTACAATATCTTCCAGAATTATAATATATTTTGATAAAAAACAAAACACTCCTTATTCCAAGCATTTTTATAAATACTCCCACTAATATAAATACATACCAATGAATTACAACACTATGCTGATCAAGTTTATTATGAATTATGCAGCACCTGTATGGCCAACGGCAACCGCAATTGACCGACACAAATGAATTATTTACTGCCAAATTTCTACTACTCAAACACCTATGATTTTTGAGAAATAATAAATGATTTCGATATACGAATGGCGTAAATAACGTGGAAAGTTACTTAACAGTTGCAAGTTCAATAATTATATATAAAAATGTACCTACTATTTTCCTTTGAACTCCGAAAAAAACATGTCAAATGTTTAATGCAATACATGCCACATGAGTATATGACGTGTTATACCATTTGACCCTCGAAAACTAAAAAAAAACAACTTATTTTATTACTTATTTCTCATATTATATTTCCATCCTTAACATTTTTAATTCTATAAATATTCAGTAGGTTGACACTTGGTACCCATTTTTGTAAACCACAGTTTAAATTAGTTTAGATAACTAATGCTATAGGTATATTTCAATATTATGTAAATAAAAAATTACTTTACGTTTCTTAATATTACTAGAATTGAATTGTATACACATATAAATAATAATTTTGTGATTTTATTTTCATACTTTAGAAGAAAAAAAAACGGGTAACGCTCTTCTGTGTATTATGTGGCTAGAAAGCCACTGTAATGGATGTATGAATGTATTAAATGTGAACTCAATGATATAAAATCATTGTATACGAAAACCGATTCTTCGCGAAATGGTCTAGTAGCCTATAATATTACTGATGGGTATATTTAATGATATTATTGGGATTAACATCATTTTAGTATTAAGCATTATTGATGATTACTTACAGTTGGTAAGTTAAACTATTTTTTGTTAAAAAAATTGCATTTAAAAATAATTAAAATCGTTGTTCTTGGTTTTAAATATGTTATTCCGTTCAAATTTGAACTTAAAATAACTAAAAACTGGTTTGTATATTTTTTTAATGTGTTACTTACAGAATAACAGAATTACAGAATGGAAAATTTGTTATGAATTTTAATTTCTTCATAATTATAAAAATTTGAAATTTTGATAAACTTTTAACTAGTTACAAAAAAATTTGTTCATTTTCTATAAATCAAACATTTATAATATACCTAATAAACATAGATTTATAATATAATCCTAAAATAAAAATATTTATTGTTCTTGGTATTACTCACAAGTGGTTAGGTTATTTTAATTTATCGACTGCAATAAATACCCATTTTGGTGTTAGATTTTAATTTTAAATTATGCAATAAGACTATATATGATGTATTTATATTATTATTTAAATATAATAATAATTAGGTGCGCATGGGACATGTCACTTATTTTGATTTTATTGAAATTTTTCTATTATTTAATTTTTGATTTCCAATGTAGGTATAGTAAATAGTACACTAAGAGTGTGAGACACTATGACCAATACCAATGCCAATACAATAGTAATTTAAATACCAACTATTTGCAGATATACTTACCTACATATTACAATATTGTAAGTAGATATAAATAAAGTTATTATAGAATAAATATTTTTATATAATTTTACTAATGTTAGAGTTATTTCTTATTAGTTATAATTATTCACTAAATTTAGAATGTGGGCTTTGAATTTAAAAATAAATTAGTCAAAAATCTATATTGTTAATAATTAAAATAAGCAATGTTTCTTTATACATAAGTTGAATATTTTATTTTTGTAGGTATATATTATGATAAGTTTTTTATTTATATACTTTAGAGTCACATTGTGAATAGTTTTCATAAGCACAAACCACTCTCAACAATGTTGTAGTAGATTTGAATGTTTGACAATACCAGTCAACGTTATTTTGTTGAAACGATTTTAAACTTAAGTAACCTATACAACTTAGTCCTATTGTATTAGAAAAAAAAGCATACTAAAATAATTATGATTTATAGCAGCTTACAATCGTTTTATTAAAAATTATGAAATTAATTGCAATTTATACTTTTACTTTAGATAAAACAAAATATCAAAATCTAATTTAATAAATATTTTATTCTTTGTAAAACCATAAATACTTAAACATTATCGTCTATAAGTCCTTCAGCGATCAAATCATTATTTATTTATTCAAAAATCTCATTTTCTTTTTATAACTTAACAGACTTATGATGTTTTGAATAAATAATGTCCTTTATGTAAGACAATAAATTAATGTGACAACACCAAAAGTAAATTAATATTAACTGCTTGTTTGTAATAACACTATAAATAATTATAATAAATGTGAACATTTACATCTATGTAGAAAATATAATATAACATTTATATCTCGAGCAGTTTTAAAAAAATTGTTTGTTATAAAGTGTAAAAATTAATATATTTTGCATTCCATAAAAATATTAAATAAACCGTTTTGTAATAAATTGTCGACGTATAATAATATAATGGTTGGTGAAATTACTCTGAAGCAACACACACATATTATAGCCCATAAGTACATAATACAAATGGACATTTTATTTTGTATATTATTTACCTCAGTATTATACCTATATATTATGTAATCATCGTCTACTGTTGTTTAATTAATCACAAACCATAAGATTTAAAGTGACTTGATTATAAACGTTAGATAAGAAATGTATATTTTAAACATCCTGCAGGTTCTGAATTATGATCATCCCACGGACATTCTTAAATATTATTAACTTCTATATCAATTATCTTGATTTTTGAAATCATAAATAATAATTTTTTCATTTATATTTTATACATTATTATTTATCAACACCGAAACCCTATAATAACAATAATTTAAATAACCGTCCGTTCAGTTCGAAACCGATTCGCGGTACGATTGTCGCATACAATAATATTGTACATTATAATATCATGAAATATGTTTCGAAAACATCACATTTTGTAGGAGTTAAAATATATTCTACGAATCAGCACGATACTTTATCACAGTAATAATATAATCCCAAAGAAACAGTCGTCCCCTTCCGAAATCCATGTAAATGACTGCTGTATACATTCACGTATCCCGGGACGTCGTCGTAACATTTTACGGCGAGAAACCATGTAAACACTTTTTAAACACGAAATCCGTCGATAAACAAAACACGTCGCGTATCGCGTGTGTGTGTAAAAAAAAAAAAATGTCAGAGGTAGGTTGCGGAGACGTCGAAAACCGTAGGGGACACGACGACGTCCGGAGAGAGTTCATTGGCCACAAGAGTGATACATATTATATTATAATGATGGCTTAATATTGTTATGTATTATAATATATTATTGTCAGTGGCGCGATAAGAGCCGTCTGCACATATAATAATTATATAAGTGATGTGTGGCGCGCACAAATGTGCAGGTGGTGTTTTGTATATTATCATATTATTTTAAGTAGATCTTTGATATCTACCGGTTTCGAGTGATACGCGAGGTAGCTACTCGCCAACGCGCGGTTATACCTAATATATTACATAGGTACAAGCAGTACACGGTACACCGGTACTATCACAGCGCTTAATCTATTCTATAGTTCTATCGTATAAATTGTTAACAAAAAAATAAAAAAATAAAAAAATACCAAAGTACATTATTATACTCTCGATGGTAATATACTATTCGCCAACCGCGATAACATGATTTGTACATTAGAGATCGACATCGCGCGTTTTCGTGTGTAATAGTTACACGACATTAGTTTCGTCGTCCCGTTGTTGTTGTTGTATAATAATAATTTGATGGGTGCACTTCTTGTTTTTCAGATTTTGGTTTTACGCGGAAAACAACCACAACATTTGACATTTTTCTGGCGTCCGGGTGGACGGACAGGCGGCGGAGAACAGATGGCGTCGGTCGTTCGAAGCCACGATGAAACGTCTCTGCTTCTATAATATATAATAATATCATACCGCAGCAGCGGCGGAAAACCGGTTTGCGTGCCGGCCGCTGGTGGCGCGGAAAAGTCGAGCCAGGCCACTGCGCGCCGCTCGTACTACTGCTACTATTTACGAAACGCGCACCGGCCGGCGACGTGCTCGGCGCGCGCGATCAGCTGTTTGTCTTCGACGGGCGCGCGCTCTTCGGCCGCGGGACACTTGAAATCCGCCCGCGACGCCGCTGAAGAAGATAATATTGACGTTATTATCGCGTAGACGGCGACTCCGACGACGGCAGCAACTGTGGCTGCGGTGCGACACACCATACAGCAGGTAAGATCGATGTTTAGTATAGACAGATAATATTATTGCGGACGCGGATCCAAGGGATCGCCGCGACGTTTCGCACGGTACAGGCGGACATTCTGATCAGAATTCTCATTCTCTTATAATATTATAATACGCGCGATCGTATACTGCAGGGTCATCCGCAGTTCCCGAGCCCTCGAACCTGCAGACATGGTAGTTGTGCCGCGCCGGTCGATGGTCGATGCGCGGAAAACGTGGGTTGGGGACCTTAACGTAGGTTAAGGTCCCCGTACCTCGTGATAATGCCGCGCGCGTGAACCATCTATACATATATACGCGTGTAATATTATTATATTGCCTACCGCAAGGGCACGTCACACGACGTTCGTGTTCCATTGACTCGGCGACGACTCGTAAACTTACGGACTATAAGGAATGCAACAATAAAAATACGACATTTTCCGGGATAAGTGAACAATTGTCGTTTCTTTCGTACAATGGCGTCCATTGATACCCTTGACCTACGCGTGGTACAATGTGATATCACAATAACTGCAGTTTTCAAATATATTTCATTTTTACGTATGAATTTATTGTTGATTTTAAGTGAACAATTTCAAAGTCATTAATCTATCTGGTCTCGTTCTTCATTTTTTTTTTACTTCTTAACAAGTGTCATGTCTAGATACGAACTTCTGTTTTTAAATAACAACCCCCTCTACTGTAATTTAACTGGTGGATAATTTTTTTGAAAATATTTGCGTCACTAGAACAAACTTTAAATGCGTTTTTTTAGGGTTACCTATTTAACATAGTGTACTAACTACTAAGACATAAGGCTAATAAGTCAATGATAAGAGGTTTGGAAGATATTAGGCTATGGTTTTTTGAACATTTAAGTGAGGAATTCATAAACATTTAAAAAAAGAATATTTAGTAATTAAAAATGTACGGTGAAAAATAGGGATTTTCAGAAATTAATATTATCCACAAAACACTCTTACAGCAGAACATTACAATTTAAGAATTTTAATAAATTCATTTTTTTTTTTTTTTTTAATTAATTTATTAACTTCTAGAATAACTATGAGTATTATAGCTCAATAGTTATACAACAATAGCAATTTTGTAACGACTATAAAAAAAAAAAAAATTGTTAAAAAGAAAAATTGGGGGTGGCATATACATGATGATCCACATTATTTATAGTTACATACTTATTATTCGCCCCACAAAATGTCAAGTCAGTTCATTTATGATTTATAACTCATAAACAAATACTTATTTTCAATACTAAGAGAATACGTTTACCAAAGTATAAACTCAATTAAATATCGAAAATTAAACTTTTATAATTTTTAGAAATGTCGTCATTTCATTTTTATTTCGCAGTTAATACAACATAACAATAATATTATGTCGGAGATGCTAGACAAAAAATGAATAATTTGAATTCACATAGACAATGCATTATTGTTTTAATTTTCCTATAAAAATAAATTATTACATCTATATTTAAAACCAACTTTCTATACGATATCTACATAATTAACATATTAATATGAGAAAACGAATGCAAAGACACATTTATAAGTTTAATTGTTTTCATTTTAATATCCATACCACTGTATACATTTGCTGGATTAAAGAGTATGCTCTGTACATTAGTCACGTTATGAACTTTCTAATATTTACTAATTAAAGATGTGGTAATGAATTATAATAAATATTTAGAAAAAAATGGTCGTTTATGGTATCTTTATAATATGAAGTAAGTAGCGAAAGAAATGGGCCAAGCAATGTGTAAACAGTTTAGTATAGTGAATATATTATGTTTGTACTGGTTTTGATTCATATTTCTCAAAACTATATTTAAAGTTAGATATACAGTCCAAGTATTCATAGTTTATTCGTAATATTACTACATTTTTGGAATTGCTAATCAAAAATTAATTTAGGCCTTGTTTATTGAATGATACAAGTATACCTCAAAATATAATATATTATTATGCTTGTTCGACGGATCAATGCACATCATATTATTAATATTCCTACGTCGCATTAATCGAACACACGAGTCCCACGAACACGAGGGGGTCGATATAAGCCATTATATTTTTATTATTTTAATACGATGACGGTCAATAAATTAGCTTGGTTCGGATATTTGAAGCTGATAACATTTCGATAATTTGTAGGCGGCTTTTGTCGGACTCGCGGTGACCAGTGTCATTAATATTATCCTGTCGAAGTGTCGACAGCGGCCGATCGTCTGGCGGGATCGTTGTTCGACAACAAACGAAAAACAAAAAAAAAGCTCACATACCTTTATGGGACGTGGCGTGGGGGGTGGATCAAATAATACAGTATCAATAACAATAATAATAATATGTTGTAATAACTGAGAAGAGTGATGCAGTTGCAGTGTGACGAATCGGAGACGGTTAGCATTTGGTTCTGCGCGCTGCATATAAACCGTCGTTTGAAATCGGATCGAGAACTGGTTTATGTTGAAGTGAAAAAAAAAATGCGCAATTTTAAGACCGTATATTTTTTCCCTCCTCGTATGTATGTTAACCCCGCACAGGTCCCACTGTTCCTATTCTCAGTGGAGTAAGTATACCTATGTAGTATATATACATACCGCCACCGACCGTCTTGACGTAGACGTCATTATGGGATCTATAACACACGGTTCCGAACAATGGGTATACCCGCATAGTAGTAGTTGTAGTATTATTATTATTTATTGGTTTTTTAGACACCACTCCACGGTCGATACGCACGAAACTCGAGCGACCGCGTCTTTCGATCCATTGTTCTTGTAAATTGGTCGTCCGACATCGGGAGCAACCGCGATAACCATAAATTTTAACTGCGACGACATCAGAATTCTCGTCTGTCGTCGCCTCGCCACCGCGGACACAGATGTTGCTGCTGCACCATCAGCTATCGCTATACAGCCGTTTTCCGTTGCCTTCTTTTCGTCCGATCGCTGCAATCCCTATGTATATACAGCACTGTATTATACAGTTGTAAACATTGTAGCATTATTATATACCTGTATGTACCTGCACGTAGTTTTCAATGTTTTTATATTATACTCGCTACTCGCTGGTCAGCGCAGTAAGCTACAACGCTGGATTATAAGCATTACTTTTTTTACCTGAAAAAAAAATGTAAACTCCACCGGTATGTTTTTTCATAGCAACATCAAGTCAATTTTTCCAATTTTTTTTTTCAATAAAGTAATAAATATATTTTAATAATAAATTCCAAATTAAAATAACAAATCGTATAAAAATAAATATAAATGGCATTTCAAGGTAATTTTTGAGGACATTTTTGGCTAATTTTTAGAGCATATTTGTATGGTTTTGAGTACATTTAAATCCGGGCCCTAATTATAATTTATCTATTGTATTTAAATACAATAATTTTTATAAAAAATCATATAGAAATAATAGAAAAATATATAATTATTAACATTACGTAAGTAATACGTACCTACATAATTTATATACAGATTTATTATTTATATATATTATATTCAGATACTTATATCTCTTTTATACAATATTAAAATAAATAATTGAATAATAATTGAATATCTAATAAAGCTTTTGTAAAGAGATGTATATTTGGATTTTTATATGGAATTTACGTGCTTTCGGGTCAAAAATACGTGGAATTTACATGCTATAAATCCAACCCTAAAATCGACTACCTGTAAATCGGTGGAGTTTACAATCGCCCGTTATTACACATCGATTTTTTATTGATGATATAAGTAAATGATACACGTGTATTTTTAGTATAATTTTTTATTAATCTCTTTGAAATTGTATCATTAATTAAAATAATATACTTTCATTTTTACAATTATTCTTCTACCTAATAATAGTTGAAAACAAAAATAACAAAAGGTATTAAGCCGTCTTAAAATCCGGTGATTAAAACAACTGGTTTTTAAGATCCATCAAAATGTTTACACTTACCTGCGTTATGTATGGATAAAGAAGTTAGTACATCAAATAGAATTATCTATTTTCATTGCCTCATTGGGTATTAGCTTACTTATTTTAAATAAACATATGATTATTTCTTCTCATATAAAAATATTAAAACCAGTTTTTATTTACTTTTTTAGAAAATATTCAACAGATGATTTATCTTTATTACAACAAAATATTTAAACAAATAATAGTAGGCATCTACAAAAGAAATAACAACATAATAAATGTTGTAAGTGTAACACGTGAGAATTGTAAGATAATAATATATTACTAATTTGAACCTACGTTGCCTAAAACAATAATATGTTAAGTCTATCTCGGAGATATATTAATTTTTTTAGTCTAAAAAAGCTAGGAACACCAATAAATGACATTAAAGTGTTTATCTTATATATACAAACGGTGCATTTTTAAAAACGCAACAAAATAAATAAGTTTTTTTAAATTTATTTGGTTAATATTTTTATGAAGTCTTTGACAACAAGTATCTGTAATTCCAACAATAATACGTTCTCATGATCGCTTTTTTATTTGAAAGAATGATAATCATAGCGCTTATTAGCATGCAAGTACGATTCGTAATCAAAAAAATTTAAATTAAAGAAATATTCAAATCATACCCCAAGTCCTGAATTTAAATTTACTTCTGGGAAATTTGTTTATTATTATTATTATTATTATTTTTTTTTTATGTACTTTAAATGATTTTAATTTTTAATCAGATCATCTCAGCATGAAACCAACCAGTTATGAATGAACGGTGAAACCACCAAAATTGGAATATTTATTCAACGGTGAATTAAAAGTTTAAGCCTTGATGTGTTTACAAAAAAAAATGTTTTTAGATAAAAAAACACAATATTTATATAGTTTTATAATACGATATTGATACTATATTTATAAAATAAGCATTTTTGGGTATACCTTAATTATCTTCACATAAATCAACAAGAAACATTCACATTATAATACATTCATAATTTAGTGATTGTATATTAAAAACCGTTTAATTTTTACAAATATTTCATTTCGGTAATACTATACTTATATTAAATAAAAAATTATTTGAATTAAGAAAAAACCAGTTGTTATAAACTTATACCTATATATACTTGTTAATTCTTTTATTTCAAATCCTAGTGTACCTACCTACTAAAATTCAATGATAATATTATATTTTTAAAGTAGTAATTTTGTATTAATATAAAAAAGTGAATACATATATTTAAAATATACATCATAATATGATAATATCATTCCGGTTTTCAAATATTTTTTTTCTTATCGGTAGAACGTGTTGAAGATATTAATAATATAAATGTAGAAAATTAAGTCATAGTTCAGCATAATATCGTTATATAATTGTTTTCGGAACGAAATATTAATACAAATTACAATCATAATTACAACAATGACATTATAAATTATAATATAATTTAAGTAACTAAGTTTAATTAGTTACTTTAATTTATTTAGTAAAGTTTAGTTTTTAATTAAAATACAAATACAATCTATACACAAATAAGTACAATAAATAATTTTGATTTAGGTTACAATACAAATATAGGGAGACTGACAGATTGGGAAATCACTCATCAGTAGTTCCATTCGACTAAGTAACTAAGGACACGTTGTGCCAATAATTTTTTTCATTATCATATATGTCTATGCAAAAAAAAATGAAGTTCCAATTTTTTAGTTTATATATAGGCGTGATATGTCTAGAAAGTAGAAATATTTCGCAAAAAGGATTTTTCCGGAAGTCCTTTATAAAAATTAAATAAGCTAATTTAATAACTAATTAATTTAAGTAGGTACTAATGTAACTAAATAGTTAATATACCTAATACAATATTGATTCGGTATCATACTACCAATAAGATATAAACTTATAAAAATCCAGTTGGACGTGTATAAACGCGTCACTTAGTCTTCTTGTCAAAAGCACAGAAGATAATCGCAGTTAATTTTCTGATATTCCCAAACATCGTAATTTTCGAAAACCCTACCATTAAAAAATATCTCAGTTGGTATAATAACTGAAAGCATATCGTTATGAGTAAATTGATGAAATAAAGTATCCGTAGCAGTCCCTGGAATGTAGCGAAAACTTTCATCGAGCGATAATTTTCTCTTCATCAGTAATCATCACCATAGCGTGTTAATTTCTCGTTAAACAGCTAATGCCCAATAGTTAGATTTCGTATTGTATATAGTAACCAAAATTCTTGATGGTTGTTTTTTAAATATTCAACTCAATAGTTTGATTTTTCATCAATATATTATTATTATTATAAGTTATGGGCTTTCATGGTATTTACCACGAACATCCTATATACCTATATTCTTATCTATTTTCTACGCGTTGGCTTGCCGATCGTTAATAGGACGCTACATCATCATTATTTGCTGTCTTTATTTTATAAGTGCGTAACATAGTAAATTTAAAAACGAAAAATATATAAAGGGCTATATATTATATTATTTAAATGTTATGAATGTTATAATAGTTATTCGACCCGTCATTTCATCTATTATTTTTATTTTAATATTATGTTATATAATTATAATGATTCGCACCTTACGGTAGGTATACGACGATGATGCGAGGACTGACGCAACATTTGTTATTGTATATCATTTGAATGTATAACGTTTTATGATAGTACCGGGTATTTTCTCTTCCCCCTGCTGTAATCGGATGTAGTGGATATGCTGTATTGTTATGAATTAAAATATGAAATATATTGACATCACATAACTTACGATCCCTTTTACGTCCACCACAATAATGATTTATCAATGCATGTGCCATGTGGATAATAATAATACAATACAAATGATAATCTTTGATCGGTACCAAACTACGAGAACAAATCGTCCGTGAATGACCCTTGATAATTTTATCACGATTAATTTTACCTACATATTATTTAATCTATACATGACGTTACCAGTGCTTTCCTCATCGGCTGATAATTACACGAGTATAATAAGCGTTAACAACGCGTAAACGACTGTCGTCTTTGTTGTGAGCTTTTGATTTGGTATCGACTGCATCGACCGTGGAGAGTTTGTCACCGGTCTTATTAACTGTCCGTTTTTTTTTTACCAGTAATTACAAAATGTTCTTTTAAATCCAATGTTATTACAACTATTTTTATATAATTATATTAATAATATTAATGGCACAAGTTCAGATTAATAATATGAATGCGATATTGCTATCCATTTTAATTATACGTGTTTTTTATTTCTCTCAATGAGTTTGTTTTTATTTTTATTACCGGTAAAAATGTGTGTTTGTGACACTTTCGAAAATCCATGTGTGTTTTGTTATAAGGAAATGCGTTTTTTCGTCCAATTATGTTAGGATTAGAAAGATCCAATATAAGAACTAATCTAACAAGCAATACCTGAATTTGGTCTTTAAACTAATATTTATACGTGTTTTCTTTGTAAAATGAATAATATTGAATAAGATGCGTTTATGTAGGTACTTGTATATAACTTTTTAGGTAAACAATGAACGAGTTAGTGTCATTGTGTGTTAAAAAAATTCTATTAAACGTAATTTGGAGAGGCGGCGCCCACTATAGAGATTAATATTATTCTGTTAAACAATAGGCTTCTACACTGAATATTTTATAACATTATATTTTTAAGAAATTGTGCTCACAAATAAACATAGTATTAAATCGCTATAGAAAAGTGTGTGTTTTGCATTTTTCACTATATAGGTATTAAATTAACTATAATTTTAAAAGCATTAAAATAATCTCTACATGCGATGTTCTTTTTCTTGTCATTTGAGATTATTAGAATCATAGCTTGACGTTAATTTAATGAAAAATTATTGAACCAGTATTTTTTACAAAATAAATGCTGATCATATTTTTATTTTTGTTAAAAGTTGTCCACGACGCGATTGAAAACGAGAAACCTATACTAACAATTTGTTTAGTAGGAAATATTGCTTGCTACAAATTGTTATTCAAGGCCATTTGATTCTAAGGAAATACTAAACAAAGTTAAAACGTGATTTCATGAATGATTTAATAAAAATATTCATGTATATACTTATCATATTATAGCTTAAACCAAAATGATCATAACTTACCTTTGGAGGCGTCGAACTGTATACCTCCGTCGAAAAATTATTATTAATCGTAGCGATACCTGTGATGGCACCGTGAAAATAATCGTCTATAACACTGCAGCGTTGCCCAATGAATCGAAACACCAATTCGGACAACTCGACGATGGTTGGACGAACCGCGCATATTGTGCGGGAGGTGAAATCTCGTGTACCTATTACACACAATATTATACGTGTATAATATTATAGCGTCCGTCGTTCGTGACGGTACCGGTTTCCAGTTTTCCATCGAGATCATAGCCTGTTATTAAAAACGATATACGCTAAATAACGTATTAAAAAAAAAAAACGGCGTGCGTTTTTGTACAACGATGGGTGTAACCTATTAACCCCTTACCCCGACGTACACGTACACGCGTGCATTCACATAGATACACACATACACACTCACGCAAAATACAAACACATACACACACTGACTCAGTACTCAGCCTCATGCTCAGGCATACAGCTTTCGACCACATAGCAATATTACTTAGGTTTACGATATTATTATTTATCGTTCGCCCACTCATTTCAGTCCCGTCTTATCATCGCGACGTTTCACTTTTCATCGTTATTGTTATCGATGTAGTCTGTTGTTTGTTTTGTTTCTTGAGTGCGTGACGCCGTTCCGCGGTAAACAAAATAGTATTATTTGTAATCTCATAATACATAAATATTATAGTATACGATGCGACAAACGTTTTCCAGATGTCCCCGTGCGCCGTCAGATACGAATCCATACTGTTAGCCGATCAAAAGTACGAAGATCGTGGAAGACCTGCAGCACCGTCGCCACCGAACCCGACGCGACCAACACGTAGCAGCAGGCTACGACCGCGACCAGAGTATCGCCAAAAGTTGCGGGCCGACGCAGCCACCGCCACCGACGTGTCCGCGCTGTGCCAACACTTTCTGGCTGCCTACAACATACGACCGGACTTTTTTTGCAAGTTCCAAGGCAGGACGAGTTTGCTGCAATGCCTACAATCAGGTACAGTCGTAGTATATACATAAAATGATACTTCCACGCGATTTTCAAACGAAATATTATTACACGTTAGAGGAGTATAGTATAGAGTAGTTTTATTACATCCGTGTTGATTTTCACATAATATAATTGAATGACAGTTATATTGTTTTATGTGTACGGATTAGGTGGACTCGTACAATCGTACTCATTAAACAAAGAATAAAATTCATAAATAAGGCGTGCCATAATATATTTTTGAAATAACGCGTCTTTTGCCAAAGGTTCTACGGTAGTCGTATCGTTTGTTGGCTGTGCTAAGTACTTATAATTGTACTTCCATGATTAAAATTATATACTAAATAGGTTTTCAGCAACTAATTAATACGACCCATGGATTAGGATTTATTATGTAGTATCATATCATAATATAGTAAAATACTGGCAATAAGTCATATTTACTGTCAACGCATTCATTTAACGTTCGTATTTTATATTTCTTTAATTTATCGTAAAATGTATTTTCGTTTCTATATTCAACCCAATTAAAAATATTAACCAAATAAAAAAATTGATTTAATATTATTTAGTAAATTATAGTATTAAAATGTATTTTCTATGTATTATTGTTTTCTATGGAAAACTACACCACTTCCGAAATTAGAACATATTTTTAATTGTGTATGTGTTTGTATACTTTAATTTAAATTAATATTACTTTACTATTGATTTAATATTCTCCAACAATCAACATTACCTAGTTTCAATTTTAAGTTTAAGTTTTTTGGTTTATTTACAAAAATATCTAGTTAAATTAATATTTCTTTAGAGGCTTAATGGCTATTAATAGTTGATGTTGTTTGTATGAATAATTATCAGAAGCGTACTTAGCTCTGAAATACTGAGGGTGCTACAACACCATTGTACCATAACACAGAATAGGTCATGAATTAGATAAGACCGATTAAAATAATTCGTTTATACACTGTTGAATAAATCAAAAATAATTTAATAAAATTCGCAGGTTATAATTTACTGAAATGCTACTATACAATATACGAGTACATACATTAATGATTGCAAAATTCTCGAATGTAATAATATTTATTATTCAAGTCGAATTATTGGTGTTAATATATGGACAAGAGTAAACAACACCCCTTAAAGCTATAACTCTCATTATGACAACGGTAATTGTCGAATTGTTATAAAATAATAATGGCGTATTTTGTATCATATGATAATTATAATATTGTCTTAGGTCTTAGGTACTAGAAACCTATAGGTTAAAGTCATTATATTTTTGTTAGCAGACAGTATTATAGTATCCTATATGAATATTTATTAAAAATATTTTTATAATGAACTTGTATAACTCAGTTTTGAATCTCCGTTCATGGGAAACCTAGCCTGTCAGATTATTTTCTTTGGTTACAAGTTATAAATTCAAACTATATAATTATATAATATCAATATTGTTAATTAGTTGTTATATTTTAGTTATATTATTAAATTAATTAATCAAATCTTATTAAAACACATTTCTGAATAATAAATATTTTTTTATACCTACATTATACAACGTTGGGTTTTCAAATTTCTCACTATTCTAAAAAATGTGAAAATTGTATTTTGTATTTTAGTTGTCACCTCAATTATAATACTTCACCACTTATCTACTGCCGTCTACCCGATACCTATTTAGAAGGAGTGGGGGTTAATACGGCTATATCTTCTGTTTTAAATTTTTAATTAAATATAAATCATCTATGGCCAGTGGGTCGTTAATTTCATTTTTAATCCACTGTTGTAGAAATATAAATCAAGGCTATTCCTATATTTTCCGATGAATGATGGAGATACTGAAACAGTAAAACTACGAATGTAAACATAATTTTTTTAGTATTCTGCATGACTTCAATATATTCTATATTCTATAACATAAGTATAGGAAAATAATATACTAAATGGGTATGTAAATAAGAAATAAGTTGTATCACCTATTATAACAAGTTACAGCCTATAATTATTGTAGTAGATTTCCGGATTGGTTTAATCAATAAAATGTTCCATTCAAAATAAATTCAATTTAAAATATCACTTAAAAAAGTATTTATGTTCTCTAATTATAATTAATTATATTTTAAAAAAAAATTAAATACGTATTACCTATACGGATAATAGTAGATTAAATATAAACACATAGAAATCCACCAAATAAAAACTAGTGATTTATGAAAATATTCAGTTCAGTTTCTTAATTTGTCTTTTTTTGATACACCATAAGAAACAACAAAAAACTGCACCTAGAATTTTTTTTTTTATAATCTTGGTAATCATGGGTTTTTACAAGATGATCCACCCTACTGTGAGCCTCGTATAAACTAACATACATGGTATTAAATTTTATAATTTATATACAGAGTGATTCCCCAAGAATACCTATAATAATACCTATACCCTGAAACCCTCGTTTGTTTTTTGAATAATGTAGTTTTCAAAATCTGATATTCTAGCCTGAGTTTTTAAATATTCTTCTAAACACCATATTATGAAATTCATGATATTTTTTGTACCATTTAAGAAGTATCTTAAGAAATGTCTGTTTTTCAAATAAAAATATTTTCTACATTAAATTATTGAGCACATAATTTTTCAAAAAATTTTGACATACCAAGTAAAAAACTATAACTAGTAGTTTTTAAGTGAATTAGCTTTGTGTTTGTGTACTACTATCTAATTTTATAAGAACAATTTGAAAGACAAAAATAATTAAGTATCCTCCATATAAAAATTATAATAACTGAAAAACTTCGAGTACACGGTTAAATTATTAATTAGATTTTTACCAACATAAAAAATTCTATCAAAAATGTACAGTAAAATGAGAAGGGATGATAGATTATCATTAGTTGATTACTAATTTCTTCTATTTATTGTTGCTGCTATTATAAAAAATATCAATTATGAATTGAATACGAGTATTTTTGTGTATACGAAACATTTTAAACCTAATAGTTCTAACTAAAATTATTCAGATATTTTTGAATGAATAACTGAAAATAATTAATGTTGCTTACATATACGCCGTAAAAATAAAATGGATACAAACTATTTAACTCTAATAAACTCTCTCTTTATTCTTTACCTACAACTGGTTTGATTTAACAGAAATGTTACAGAGAGCGCCAGCTATATTAGAAGTTCATAAATTATAATAAAACTGGGACAAAAAATGAATAATATTATAATATAATTTTTCACCAAATATTTATTTAAATCAAAATTTTATAGATTTGATAAAAATTTCAAAATATTCTGGTTATTTTTTTGCTATTCGACTTTTTTTAGATTTTTGTATCATAACATTATTTTTTTAATTAAAAATTTAATACAAGATTTTAATAAATTTTTGTATGAACTATTATTATTGTAGTTAAAGTTTTGGTGACATTGAATATTTATTTATTATGTAAACGTATAAAATAACGATTTCTACTAAAATTATTTTGGGTTTTTTCATTTTTGTTTATTTATTAAACTCGTGATTAATAAATATAATACAGTGACTCAACAAATGACTTCTATGGTTTTTTTTTTTCTATTGAATTAATACTGATGATGTGTGTATTTTTTTTTTGTGTCTGTCATCACGTTTTGGGGCAGTAAAAATGCTTCGATTTTCGACATCAGTAGGTACCTCGTTCGATCAGAAAATTTTTCTTAATAATTTGGATAAACAAACTAAAATTCAAGGAAAAAAAAGGAATTTTTAAACACAATCAATTTTCGACAAAATCGATTTTGAATTTTGACGTAACTTTAAAAGAAATGACCATAGATACGTGCAATTTTCACCAAAGTTTTATATAAGTATATTCTATCCACCATGCAATTTTCAAAAAATTTTGACTGAAGTTGAACTATCTTGAACTTCCTATTAATAGGTTAATAGGTAAAAGTATACGTAAAGAATCACACGAAAATATTCAATTCATTATTTATATTTTTAATAATAGCAGGAACAATAAATAGATTGTTGGGTAATATTATTACTTCATCTGAGTTTTTGTACGTACCTACCTTAATTCTATTAGATTGAATTATTTTTTTAAGATATTTCATCAATAGGTACTATAGTAAAACGAACTTCATTTGAATATTTAATATTTCTGTTTTAATTATGATCATAAAATATATTTTATTATTTTTACTTAATATGTTATTACATATTTGTACTTGTGACCTATTACGTACTTGTTAGTAAACATTTATCACTTTAAAATATTCGTACCTAAGTATTTTTATCTAAATTAATGAACATTAATATAATAAAATTAGTTTATAATGTTGCAACTACCTGTATGAAAAAATTTTGATACCTATTAGTTTAAACCAGTATAAATTATAAGAATAATGATATTAACATTATCAAAAACATTTTTACCGTGATAAGAAAGTAGGTATACCTGTACAAATGTACATAATAATCGTTAAAAGATAAAGGTCATTGGTAATATTGTGCTTGGTTATGAATTATGATTGACCTTAGATGACTTTAGTCCGATCAACAGTTTTACAATATGCAATAATGAACTCGGCTGGAAATTTGTTCGTATCGCATTATATATATCGCATATATTATAAAGTAATAATAACATCAATATCTGCTACGACTTGAACAATTTTAATCAAATATCTATACCACAAGTTTAAAAATTATTATATTAGAATAACACATTTCGTAAAAACTTAAACCATACAAATTTTATTGGAAATTTGTGAATGTTCCTATTTCCATTAAATTAAAAATCTTTATTAAAATTATTCTTTATCAGTTCATTATTTAAATAATTTATATCAAAAATGAAATTTTCTTCAATACTATATTATATAATTTTATTTAATATTAAAATAAAATAATATATTTCTACGTTCTACCTATCATAAAATATATAATAAGTTATGTTAATTTATTTTTGTTGCTTATTAACCTTTAATCTATACAACTGTGTTTAATATGTTAATGTAAGTACCTAATACTTATATAGTTATATCGATATTTGTAATTTATAGTTTGTCGTATCTATCCTTATTAAACTTAACGCTATATCGAAATATTTTAATATGGGTTGAATTTATTCATTTTAATTAGTAATTTTTTTTTTTTTTTTTTTTTAGAAATACGCCTCAACTACCAATTAGTAATTTTAATTATTTGAAAAATTTGTAATGTTTTAGAACAAAATATTCTATATACCATATACGTACTTAACCTGTAATAGCAGGTTATTTTTTCTAAATTGTTTGAAAACAAATTTTGATTTCGATGATATTCTTTTATTGTATTTTATTTTAAGCTCATTACCGTAACGTTCGTAGGTACATTCTATTAAAACCGTATACCTATTACACATTTTGTATTATTTCATATAGATATTATTATATTCGTTTAAATACTTAAATTAATATAAATATTATAAAGCAATAGTAAGTATTATATTATAGATAAATCGCAGTTCCATCTGTCTATTAACTACGCAGTAGTTTAATGATAGTACTGTAGAAATTACAATTTCACCTTTGATAACTGATTAATATTATTATTGGAAATGCTAAGAAATACTAACTATGTATATTGCGTTGTTAAATTAAAATGCTAAGTAACAAAAAAAAATTAGAATTTTCAGAATAGTATATTTTGAATACACATTAATTTTATTAAACCTGACCAATAAATACACCTAGTTAGTGATTACTTGAATAAACATAAGTTATAAACTATTTTTTTTTTTATTTTTTTTTTTTTGTATATTTTGTTTTATTATACAATCTGTAAATATATTTTTACAATGAGTATAAGTGTTGATAAGAAATAGAATTAAAATAAAATAAAATAAAATAAAAGGGACTGATGACTTGAGTGAAGAATCCATCCAGCGATGGAACTTCTTGAGATTGTGGATGGGTTTTATTCAGTCAGGAGATCCCGACACCATTTGCGTTTTAAACGTCTTCCAGGGTCACCTGGGATTCTGGGAGTAAATAAGTTTGAGATTAGAGGATTGCGGTGGTTGAAGAGATTTGAATGGAATCGTTTATACAGAGTTTTGGCTACATGTTGTACTGTTGGAATAGAGAGGTCATTATGGAGTGTATCATTTGAGACATAGAAGGGTGCTTTGGTAATTTGTCGAAGGCATTTTGATTGAAATGTTTGAATTCTCTTTATATTCGATGGTTTGGCCGAACCCCAGAGTTGTATACCATATGACCATATGGGTTTTAGTAGTAGTTTGTATAGAAGTACTTTGTTGCTAAGTTATAAACTATAATGGTAGTTTATCCTTACTCCCTAATATAAATTTATTTACTCGTGTAGGTAATACAAATAATTCAACAATATTGCTCTAATTTTTTTCTTGGATCTCTCGTTCGCAATATTGGGTGTATAGGCCAAGCATAGTTGGTGTACCTACTAGAATGTGTATTAGTATTATATATAGCTGTTGGCTATATTATTCTGATAATGGACAGAACTTGTCTCTCGTCAAGAACGCTTTATTTGGGAACCGATGACGCGTACGCCTTGTTTTAAAATTTTCAGTCTGTGGTCTCCTCCTTAATCGGCACTGTTATAGATATTTTATTCCAATAATCGCCACCGGGCAGAATATACATTAACAAATTATATTACACACAGAAGACGAATTTTTGACGAACCGTTTTTTTTTTCATTCCACGCAAAACATCCGGTTATGCTAAACATAAATAATTGTAAAAATCGTATAGTCGTCATTTGACCACTATTATAATAATATGAATCTATACAACGCATGTTTATTAGGTGTGTGGGGTCATTTATCGAATTAGAAAAATTCTATTAAGCGTTGCATATAAATATTTCTCTTCTCTATACAAATGATTGATACGTTGTATGTATATTATAATATTTTGTCCCGTTAAAACTACAAATACCGGTAAAACCTAACTTAAACTACTCTCTGTAAATGCCCGAATTTCGGGCTTTTACTTAGGCACTGATATTGGTAAATTCTACAAACTGAACTGTTTATATCAAACTCTAAATGATTCATGCGTAATTTGGATTTTTACATACGGGAATTGGTATATCTTATGTCAAAAAATAAAACGCCCAAATCAAATACAACGAAAGTATAACTTTTTAATGGATCAAACTTATTTCATATTATACATAGAAATATAATGAAGTACTAAGCAAGGAAACGCCTTTTATTCTCATTGATTTGTTAAATAGATCTTCATTAGTCTATAAAAATCCATACAACATAGTTAATAGCATATATATCATGTGCTACAATATAAAACAAATTACAAAATTTATTTGACCTTTAACATTTAATTATTTGATTATATCATCATCAAGTATTTTTAAAACAAAATGTACCTAATAGGTATTACCTATATAGACCAATTTATGTTGTATTTAATTTGATCATTTTATTTGTTGATATTTATTTGTATTGTAATTTTTTTTCATATACTCATCGTATTATCATCATCGTATTCGATAAATGTTCGGTATTGATTACAGTTTATGAAATAAAAAATTACAATTAAAAAATCTACGTTTTACCGACACTCATAACTTTATCATGATGTATTATACTATTATATTATAGCCGTATGTACGATCATGTATGTTTTTTTGATTTTCTTCGTGTCTCTACGAACCCCTAGTGTCTTCTAAAATATATATGTACATATTTTTCATGTATAGTGGGGCACGTATAATAATAATAGTTATTATATCTGCCTTAGTATATGCGCGCACATACACTCACTGTAGTATATTAAAACACGACTGCAATGCTGGTGTAGCAGTGGGTTCCGGTCTGTGGACAAGTCGAAGTAGAAGAAAAATAAATAAAAAAAACCAACCGCTATGCATTGCGCGCTGGGACAACTAAGAACTTTGTGTGCGCTTTACACGTGCTGGGTTTTCTTCCTCTCATAAAATATAAAATAATATACAGGGTGGACGATAAGATGATATTATACTGCGTGGTGGTGGCGGTGGGGACAAGCTAATGCTACGTGAACGTAACACATACGCATACCGTTGCCATTTACATAATAAATTAACCGCTGTTTATAATGTGTACGTGCAGTACGCATATATATTATATATACTATATTATAATATAGGTACACGCGTGCACACATACTATTATACGGTCTTCGTTTGTTGGTATACGTTCAACAAACCCGAAGACTATACAGAAGAAACGAACCTGCAGTGGTGACGATGTCCTTTGTATACTTACGCACATTATACTGTGGTTTTAATATCGGTTGGTAGGTATTTATATACCTCGTGTTTTTAACGTGGTACATATCTATTGTGTTTAAAAAGTCAAATATCGGTCGAAATATTAGATTTCGTATAGTACCTACCTAAATACCTAATACTTTCACGCGAGCGCGAGCGATTAGATGTTTCGTTAGTTATTCTCAGCTGCAGTCTGCGACCTGTGATGCAACTACAAATAAACCATACGCAGTGTTTGAAAATATTTTACTTGTTCTGACTAACATTTTAAATACGCGGATTAAGAGCGAGTAATTAACGAATAAAGCCTCGGGTATCGAAACAAGATAGAATAATATCTATGCGGGTAATATGCGTCTTGATACCTACTTAATACGTCTTATAATGTAATAGTATATTCTGTATGGGTATAATATAGAAGCTGCAGATATACCCTGTACGTATACGGATTGAGCATAAGCGCATTCCAGCGAAGACGTGATTAGTACGAAATGGGTATCATTAGATTCGACAAATATCTGTGTGACTGTGTATCAATTTCTCCTCGACGAAACAGATTTATATCCCATGTGAACTTATGTCAAATTAAAACACTATACCGTCGACGGCAATTTGTATTCTTCGTGTACATATTTATATCGTTTCAAAGTAGTTTTTTTATTCGTTATCGTCTTGAATACGATTTTGGTAAACGTGCGTGTAACATAATACAGCGACATCAATATTACAATATTTGTGTTGTAGGTATTACGTTACGTCTATATATTAAATATTAATAATCTAGATAATATTATAAATTATAATTATAATGATAATTTATAATATATATGTTTGCCCTTCCTTCATGCGCCGTGTCGTGTCGAGCAACCAAGAACAAGACGAAATCGTTTTTTATCAAATAATATTTATATGAGCAGCGAACTCGCAAATTTAAAAAGTGGATCTACTACTATATAAATGTATAATGTATAGAACAAATCAGAGACGTCTTAAGCTTTGTACATACACCTCATAATGCATTTTATCAGTTTAAAAAATTTTAAATATCCACTGACGGACACACATTAGCCAAGCACCCGTACCGCTGAATTATTTTAAATCAACATAATCTTATGAATAGTTGAGGCGGATCCAGTATCACATTTCTAAAGAAAATCGAACAGATGTCTTTAACAAGCATTGATATTTTAATATTTATTTTGATCTCTGCATCTGATCTGATCTCACTGTATGTCTGTATATGGTTTAGTTGACAGTTGAAATATAATTCAAAAAATATAAATAAATATTTTTATGAAGCCAACAAATGATGTGTAATATAATATATGTTTTATATAATTATTATAATACAACTTGTATGAAAATATTTGCAACGTTACCAATAATTACAAGTACGGCCGAGAGATCGTTTACCACACTACGGCGAATTAAAATCTATCTTCGAAACACAATAGGACAGTCACGTTTAAATGGTCAGGCAAATCTTCACATACATCGAAAAATACAAATTAAAGAATCCGAAGTATTAACAGTTCTTTAAAAAGGACCCAGGAAACTTAAATTTTAAATATTAAATACATAATAATATAACATTATACGGTGATAATAAATAAAAGTGATTATTTAAAAATCAGTTTTAATTGTTTACTTGTGTGTAAATTAAGCCCCCGAAACAAAAATTCTGGGTGTGTGCCTGAATACAAGTAAGAGTAATAACTATGTATATACTTATATAGACTATACGAGAATACGTAATGTTGAAGATAAATCACCTTTAAAATTTCTGTGCGTCAGTGCGTGAAGATTATTATTTAATATATTATTCGAAAGAAAATTAGTCGATAAACTTCGCATATTATAATATTTTATACGTACCTCCGATTGGACGTTTAGAGAAGAAAATGTGTAATGAGTACCTACGGTAAATATACCTGAAATCTTCGTGGAAAATCAATAAAACTCGAATGCTCGCGACAAACTCTGTATAACATAATAACATAATATATTTGGTCGTGACCGAGTATTATGTTCGCGAGACGTCTAAACGTGCGTGCGTGTGAGCATTATAAACAAGTGTGCGCGCCCGGTTATAGCAACACAAACACGCCATTATATTATTATACTATACATTTATACGTTCGCAGATACGCATCGGATGTAATGAAAATTTAAATATCGAAACATTTAAGATCATAAAACGTATACACCTATAATATCATATAAATAATATTAAATGTATGCGAAACCCCATGTCGTGTCTGCGGCGGATGATTCGAAATCCACACGACTACACTGTCGCGAAGCTTTCGACATCGATTAAAATGTTGTAATATAATTTTATAAATATGTATAAATCTCAAACTCGCGGGTGGAGAGAAGAACATAATATTTACTGCCAAACTAGTAGCAGATTTTAGTAAAAACAGATTTTGTTTTAGTGCCTTAATTCTGTATTTATTGTTATGACTTATGAGCTTAAAGCATGTGAATTTGTGACAGTGTTTTTTTAGATTATTGCATAATCTCGTAGCTTTGTCATAATGCTTCCCACTACTGCAGGTACCGTTTTTTGGAGCAAACTGTATAGACCTCATACGCGTTACAAACTTTCAAACCTCTTCAAACGTACTGATTTGAGTAGCTGAGTATAACTCCGTTCATAATTTTGTAAACATATTTGGATCTTTTAAGAAGTTTATTTTGAATCATTCAAGCCAGAATTTCTCAATATTCAAGTCATATAGGCGTCTGAACTAGGCCTTAGTGCCTACGAAAAAAAAAGTCAGAATTGTAAAAAAAATTGTTTCCATTGAAATTTCCATTTAGATTTCAAATCAGATAATTGTTCAAGAACAATAATAATCTAAAATGTTGCTGAAAGATCTAAAAATTACCAAACAGCAGCTAATAAATCTGCTTTCAAATTTATTATAGGTGTAAAACGTAAGTAAATATGTTGGAACTTGTCTAGGCCTTATTTATAACAATTTTCCATGCAATAATTTATTTGGATTTTATGAATTTAATGACAATTGCACTGAACCCGCTCGAAAAATTCAAAATAGAGTTCATGATCAATTCATTATATTTTCTTAATTTATTTATTATCAACAATACGGGCTTAACCCAATTATATATAATATGATAATTAAAATTAAACTATGAATACCAACAATAAGTGACAATAACTAGTGATAACTTAAATAACTTAATCAGCATAACATGAAATTATATGCTCAAACATTTTCTATTTCCGTAATTTATATTTAAATTTATACCTGGTCTAAGTAACCTTGTTGTTGGTATGCGTGTATAGTATTTTGGTAACCCCCTGTAGAGTATGACAGATGTGGTGCTATAGTTATATGTACATTTACACATATAGTGAACTTATACATATATATACATATTATAATATTATTGAAGAATGCACATCTCGGTGACTCGGATAGTGTGATGTATGAACGCCAGCTTATTAAGCTATGACAATAGTCTTTTGATCGTCGTCGATACACGATAAAATAATACTTTACTGCTCGGTGGTTTATTTTTGTACCACTACACAATGCATAAACAAACTCAAAACTTACACAAAACATATTCATATTGCAATAGTGATACTTATAAACTTAAACTTGCGTGGCTGCATTTAAAACGAACTAGGTACGAAGTATTTATGTACAACTAGCATAAAGGATTTGTTTTTTTTTTATTATTTCTATAAAGTATAAAATATAGGCTATTTATAATAATATTAATTCGCCGAGGTATTTGATTTCAATATATTATACATTTATATAAAAAAAAAATAATAATAATATTATTAGATAAAGAAGTACATAGGTATGTAGTTAATCAATCTTAAAAAAAAGGTCATGGGGGGATATGACACCCAAATCCCCCCCCCCGTAATTACGCCACTGCAGCTTGAACGTGTACGTCATTACTTCTTCCAGTATTATTATTATAACATTAAAACAACTTTTTTCCAAGCATGCATCAAATCTGATTGTCACATAATGCCATTTTTTAAGGGCAACGAAGTATACGGGTCAGCTAGTATTGTTATATTTATAAATATACATATACATTTTCGTTATCCCTTAAGATTCCGCAATCAAAGCGCGCTGTCGTAATTTTGCCGTGGTCTCATGATTTTTGAGTACTCCGACCCGCGACCTCCATAATTTCTATAGACTGAGAGACTTATACAAGTTTATAATATATATATACCTATATGCATCAAAGAGTAGATAAATGTTTTGCACCCCCTTACCTCAATTCTTTTGTCCATTGTAAAAAATAAAAATACCGTGATATAGGAGACTTTATTTAAACTTAGTTTTAGGTTGTATATATATAGATAATATTATACACCCACAACAACCACATTAGGTTCACCACATTAGGCCAAATCCCTCGAATCAAAGAATGTTTCAGGTTATCCACTATTATAGATGGTGGCCATTGTACGACTCATTAGGTCTCCTCATGCGAACAATATATTATATCATAGGCGCCGACTACATGGGGGCTCGGGGGCCGCAGCCCCCATTGAAAAGATGGAGTCAGGGCTCAGCCCCCATTGAAAAGATTGAGATTTGAATTTCCCAAATCATGTTTACAGAATAATATATCCGAGATTCGAGAACATTGTAAATGTTAAATAAATTAAAGTAAATAAATATTTTTAATTTATTTTGTGTTATACTACAGGTAGTATTTATTTTATCATATTTTACATATTTGAATTAGTTTAAACTAGGACTTTAAGTGACTAAAATTTTGAGGGGAACCGTTATTAATGAAAAATTTTGAGTGTTCCCCTGATTTAAAATTTAAGAGGATACAATTAAAAATATAGATATAAATAGTCCACTTCCCGCGTCTCTACTCTTTAACCACATATTTAAATTATTTTGAAGAGCAAAAGTTAAGGCTAATATGTAGCAAATTCGGCCCCCATTGGCATTTACAAAACCTGGCGCCTATATTATCCACTATTACGCGTGCTCATACTTTTACCTACACATCCTACCGGTTTTTATTTTCCGTTTAAGCTCGCGATTGCTCGGACGTATGTATAACGTGTGTGTGTGTGTGTGTGTGTGTGTAGATGCCTACGTGCAAACACAAAGAGACTGTTAAATAATAAGATCGTTCGGTTTTTTTCTTTTTAATATTCCCATAAAATACTTGCTGCGTGTCAAAACGCATTCGTGTGACGACATATATATAATAACAATTATACCTACGTTTGTATACCCACCACCACCGTGAAAAACTCATCATAGTTATTGAAATATATATTGTTGAAATTGTGTTCGGCAAATGAATTTTAGACAAATAATAATATTAACTATCCACCGTTTACGTTTTTCAATTTGACGAAATTCCACCGATTTTTTTCTTTAAGTGATGCCATAAGGTAACGCCAATGTTTAACGTACAAATATATATTATTGGATAATGACATAATATAATATTATGTATTGGACAATTATACTCATCCTATGAAATTATTAACGACCACGCGACGAGTGAAACAACAGTTAAGTGTCAGCTGATTTAGTATTTTAGTTGAATATTCATTATAATTTATAACAATCTTTAGGCATTATATTTAAATATTATTCATGTACGATTTGCTTCATAAATTTAAGCTTATGGACATTAACGTCGTATTCAGATGTTTATTTATTTAAAAGCGTATATTTTCACATTTATTTAGTTATTTAAATCCGAAGTATATTATTATTTACGTACTGATACCGTTAAACATGTCTCATTTATTCTTTCGACACAACAGTTAATGAATGCATATAAAATAATTTTACACCTGGAAAAATTGTATCGTTGCGTCAATACGGATAAACAAAAAGATGATTTAAACTTTCGGTGTCCAGAATCACGTTGACATTAATTTAAATTTGTGAGAGACTGTGTATAGACCTTAACGTTCTTAGAGTTAACTTCTTCTTCATCTGGCTCTTAATACTCTTTAAAAATTTTCACCGCCATCACCGCCATCGCTAAATCCCTCCATCTTTCTCTGTTTTTAGCTAGTTCTCTCCACTCTTGAACTCCCATTCTGTTCAGGTCCTCTTCCACTACATCTAACCATCTTTTCCTTGGTCACCCTCGCAGTATTTTCCCAGTCGGCTTCCACTCCAGGACTACTCTGTTTATATCGTCCTCACTACGTCATCACATGTGACACTTACTAACACAAATTAATTTTTTTTTTCATTAACTTATCCAACTTTGATTATATTCTCAAATCATGGTAATCAACCAATAGATAACTGTAATTATTCTAAATTCACTTAATTCAAGATTGTTTTCCAAATAATGCTTGTGGTATATCAGCATTTCAGAATGTATAATAATTTTAATATGTACCACTATCTTTCAAAGTGAGACAAGTTCCCTAGAAACATTGTGTCCACGGATCCTATTCGATCTTTTATTTCGAATTCGATTTTTTCATTACATTAAAAATACCCATGTCAACTATTTTTTAATATTAAATTTCAATAAGTTTACACTTCAGACAAATGTCCACGTTACATAAATCTAATTAATTTATATACCTATGGCACATTTTTAATCACACATCATTATTTACAACATCATGTTTATACGTTAAAAATAAAAATAAAAATTCAACATAACCAGTTTCGTGTTGTTGGACGTAAAATCAATCTTTGAACACGTCCTATCCGAGACAATCGTGTTTACAGGAAACCTACCCATCTATTGAGTATGTTTTTTTTTTTAACAAAAAGGGGTTGTCGGTTCTCATAATATGACTCATACTCAAACAATAATAGTTATAAAAATATCTATAAACAGTCCTATATGTGTGCTGTTACCATATACTGTATATGTTATGAGATTATCATATGTTATTCTTTTCAGAAAATAATTACCGATTTTATTTTGTTTACGGTTGCTTAAATTTCAATCTAGTTTGGTGTTTGAGACACCACCCACCCCAACCTTCGTACACGGGGTATTAACGATATAGAAATAACGTAGGTACCCATATAATAAGCGAGAGATACTAAAAAACACACACACAATATTACACTCATTATTTGTGGTCCTTTTATTTGGCTGGTCTTTAAATCAGTTATGTTGCTTTATTACAAGTATGCACGTTATTTTATAACGTTCTCATATCGTATATATATATATATACAATATGCTTAATACTCATTTAACATTATGTACACTTTATATTATGTTTAACGTTAAATCCTTATACAATATACACTTTCGAGTAGAAGTACCTACATTTTTATTTTACTTTATTTCATTCCGAGTGATTCTCCAACCATGTTCCATCTTTGGTTTTTATCCTATAATCATACATTTTCAAGTAGGTAGGTTCCTATTGAATAGCCATATTTTTAAATAAATTGTATTAACCATTTTAGGAGTATCCTGTATAGTGGTACAAATACCTTTTTTCCAAATGATAAACTTTATATTATCTGTACATTTTCAAATAAATTTTTTTTTTTTTTTAAATATTGATGCATTTAAATCTAGATTAGGATGATTTGTTGCTGAGTTCTTAATATGTGTAATGTGTATATAGGTATACTAAACGTAATAGCCCTAGTAAAATGGTTTTACATTAAATATAAAATAGATGTTTTGTCTAGTAGTTATAACACTCAAACAATTTATATAATTTATAAAATTATTTTTATGCTTTAATACACTTACTTAAATTTTAATAACTCCAAAACTTTTCGTACGAATTTCGATTAAGATGCATCAACATTTTCAAAAACATAACTTACTTTTAAATCTCAAAATGTCTCATTTGAAAAAATATAAATGTACTGTCATAGGACAAATCAGTAAAAAAATCTTCGTATTAGAAAATTTGGTGCTGGTGTTTAGGAAAATGAAAATTCCAGAATTGTATTGTATGAATAAAATCATAAGGTATGCCAAAGAAAAACCGGGATGAATATACTTGATGAATCACTCGGTATATCTTGTACCAGTTGTACCCATTGACCATTAACACGCAAGTCCAGAAATAATAAAATGATTAATCAAACCGATGGGCATCTGTCTAAAACGAGTTTCGTTAGTGTTCATATTATAATATATAAGCGACCATTATCGCATTTTTATAGGAGTGTACTTGAGATTCATGTAGCTAACTTATATACAACTAGTTAGGGCTTCTAAAAATACGCTTTGCGGTCAACTTCACAAACAGACAACAGCCAAGCACGTAGGTACACACGGGGGGGGGGGGGGGGGTGTTTTGGGTGTTCAAACACCCTTACGAAATATTTGGTTTTTGTATAGTTATTTATTTATTCTATTTTAATGTTAATTGTTATATTATATTTTAATAAACTGGTATAATATTACATTGTGTTTGTTAAAAAACTGGCCAAAGTAAAATAAAAATGTTCTACTTTACAATAACTGATTTTCGAAAACAACTCCCCTCCCTAAAAAAAAACAAACTTTTTCTGCGTATACGTCACTGGCAACAGCTGTCAGTTATCCATTTTTTTTCGAGCGAACTCACACACACAAACAGTTATACATACGTATACCTATAAAATATTGTCGTTATTACTTCAAAGGCAGTATTCCGCATACATCCGGGTGTGAACAAGACATGTAAGTGTAAGGTGTATATTTTATATGATACAGGTATTTGCGCGTGTATCTGATGTGTACTACTACAATCCTATGATTGCGTATTTTTTCCGTTTCTTTTAACGATTCAGTGGTGGTATTAGACACGTTTTTTAATATTATTTATTTTTTAGAAACATTTTCCGATGGATAAAATTCATCACTACGTTTACTTTATTACGGTACCCAGATAATCGTGTTTTAGGCCCATTTTTCTAATCCGCAAGACTTGTTTTGGATAATAATAAAATATAATGTATAGTAATAGCGGACATAACAACATATGCATGCGTCGTGGAAACCAGTTAGCCGTGGCCGCCGAAGGCTGTGCCCGGACACTGTGTGATATCGCCGCCGCACAAGACCTTCTGGAAATGTCAATAACCCACTTACCATACACGTAGCATTGCAGATATAAGAGCTGGAACCCGTAGTTAAAGTCCTTTGGGTCGACGATAGTACAGCCCGCAATCGATATAATATAATAGACGACTGACTGCTTTTATTTTCCTCAAGAAAAAAAAACCCCAATAAATTTGAATGGTATAGCATCGATTATCGTAACGAAAAAAATCGTTCTTGGCCGTGTTGAATTATTTTGTAAGTACATATATAGCCTTAGTGTTAGTCTCTGATCAAAAGCACATGCACGTTTTTTCGAATTTTAATATACGCATAAATGATATGTACGCGTTTCAAAATAATATAGGTTCCTATATTATAATTATCATCGTTACTCCATGATAATATCAATTTAATAATACGCTGCTTACGTTACGTTGTATCTATCGCTTAATATTTCCCTACAATGAATCTTTTTTTTACAACGTCGTATTATTGTTTATATTATATTATGTACCAATTATACCTAAAATAAATAGTAGAGTCTACTAAGTAGACCGTTCCTGTGTAAACGTATTTAAAACGCGCAAATAAATATATATGAAACGAGTGCGGATGTAATAGGTATATCATATTATATCGGTGGAGTATACAGGTAGCATATTGTTATTAAATGTTATACATTACAGTTAATCATACGCGTAATGAATAGTCCGTAGTTGTATCATTACTTATTATTATTATTATTATTATTATGGTTTAACCATTAGAAAAAAAAATAAGATGCTATAGATAGGCTAGATCAGTAGCGTACCCAGGGGGGGGGGGGCTTAGGGGGCTTCAGCCCCCCCCCCCTCATTGACCGTGTTTTGGAATATATTTTATATTATAAAAGACAGTACAAACCATGATATTTCTAAAAAACGGTATTGAATACAACGTATTATCTTTAGTAACAATGACCTACAGTATATAAGTAAAACATAAACGTTACGTTTATTATAGTACCGAATACCGATATAGATTTAGCCCCCCCCCCCCCATTCAAAAATTCTGGGTACGCCACTGGGCTAGATGTTGCGTACTTAGTTAATGAACACAATACAGTTAGTACGGTTAGGTTAGGTACCTAACCTCTTTAAAATGCGAATTTTGAAAAATCCTTCCTAAGTGATCTCTTTCGTGGTGGTACGAAGGTACAATGGAAATGTCAAGTTTCTATAGCCATCATAATAAATTTAGGCTCTGTTGGTCAATCAGTAAGCCAGTCAAAACATGTTTGATTATATACATATATATATACCTATGGTGTGAATAATCCATAGATTCTATAATGTTAGTGTTCTGCAGTTTAGGATTATTGATGTCTGAGAAACACATTTTATGATCAGAATTTGATGATGTTTAGTATATCGGTTATCGGTATGATGGTCTCTTCTAGAAAATCGACACATAAACATTTCGTAGGGATTCTTACAATACTATATGTATATCGTATATATTAGGTATATCCCGTATATTACCTACCTCTCTCCTAACCGTTCGGCCACGTACATTGATAACACATGATGACTTTTTATTTCCGACGACGGCGGAGATGATGGGAGATCGCGAGGCCGAGAAATAACAGGAATAAGTACCTATTACCTACACATACTGTACAGTGTACACTCACGTACACGATATAATATTATTCATAACATTAAAATGCGTAAACAGCGGGTGGCCTTTTTTTATTTATCGTCGTTATTCGTTCTTTAAAACGTGAACCGCGGGCACGCACGACGATAATATTATGTTCTGAAACAATAATATTATACGTATTATCACAGCAGTCGATGATGTCGGAAGAATTAAATTACCACCTGTATGCATCATTATAATATTATGTGACGGTATAATGCTCATATATGTTATTGCGCCGGGTGTGACAAGTTAACTCAGAATCCTGGGTTCGACCTTTTAAACATCGTATAATGATTTAATATAATATAACTAACCCATTATATATATTATACTGCAGTGGGATTCGCCATATTTGCGAACCGTCCGTTTTATCCCTTAATAATGATGCGTTTATTCAAATGCCTATAGTTCTTAAAGTTTTTAGGTTTTTTTAAATCATATCATATTAAGAATTTTTGTAGAATTTTTTTTCAAATTAATATCTTACCATCTTCTTTTACTACATAAATTGTTTCAACAGAAGATTTGTTTTTAATTGTTTATGTATCTAAATCGGAATTTAAACGATAAGTTACTGTGAGTAAACAAACTTTATGTTGTTATACTAATAAATAATAATAATAACATAATCATTTAAAATAAATTGTTTTACATGGAGGCGTTAAAAATATTTGTTATGTTGAGTCAAGGTGAGTTTACGGAGTTTATATGAGTACCTACTTATGATACTATCCGAACATTTTTACAAATTATTGTAATAAATAACTCTTATTCATTGATAGTACTATTTAATAGTTTCTATAACGTTAAAATCATCAACTAGCTTTCAATATATTTTAAATATTAATATTTATTAAATTATCAAACCTATTATCACAAACTTTTATTCTTTGTTGGTTCTTAAAGTTTAATAACTCAGAAACTTCTTGTTTTAAACCCGAATTATATAAACATTAGAAAATTAACTAAAATTCTAAACATTTATTAATTTGCAGGTTCGTATATCATAACTAAAAAAAAAATGCTCTGCTTAATATTTTACTCAGTAAAAAAAGGCTGTTTTTATTCAAGTTCATATTAAAATTCAAAAAATTTTAATATTCTAAATATAATTTTCAAGTGTAATCATAAATTCCAAACACTAGAATTTAAATAAAATATCCATATTATATCAATGTAAAAAAATGGGGATGTATACATGGTTGGCAGAGGCGTGGTCAAGTGGGGTTCACGGGATTTGAACTCCACCAACATGGTAATTATGTATATATTGTATAATAGTATAAGTAATATTATGTATAACACCTATATTTTATATTACCTATTAAATTGATCTATTAAAAAATATGAAGTCAACCATCTTTCCCCCCATAAAAAATCCTAAGCACGCCTCTAATGGTTGAGAATGGTGAATCTCTTTGTATTTCAGTGGGCTGCAGTGTTTGGGTGTATTTCGTGTGCTTCTTAATATATTATACCATGTAATATGTATATTAGGTGTCTGGGGTCTACTAGCCGTATGCCGCGCGAAGCAATATCACTGACCAACTGTACTGTTATTAACGAATTGTTATTCAAATAAACGCACCTGCAATGGTACAGTATATGATGTTTACTATACAATGTAATGTATTATGTACCATTTCATAAAATTATGATTTCGAGATACAGGTGCTAAAACTTCACTACTCTCACGCCTCCTCTGCAGATGTGTCTTCATAATTATTATTGTACATCTTAACCCGGTAACGTAGTATTATATATTTTTAATAGAACAAAAACTATGCTGTATAATATAATTGTATATTTATAATTTATATTTATTTCGTGGTATTGATCTTCGAAGTCAGGATATCGAGCACCAGGCCCCTTTATCTTTGGAGAAGTTTTTGTTCCCGGAATAATCTGTCACTTTGTATTCACTTACGGGGGTGAAAACGTTAACTCTTGTTCGGGTTGTTAATAATTTTAATGTTGAAATATACGTACGATTAACGTATTTCATTAGTTTTGCGCAGTAGTGATATCATAACCAATGAGGTTCATCCTAGGTGCGATTATTGCTAGTTGAAAACATGTTTCATATACTATATGAAATGACGCTGCTGCAGTAGTGGAATATCTGCTTAACTATTTGTTTTATTATATTTTACACGGATTGGGTTGGTAGAGAAATTGGAAGATGAAAGAAATAATTGTAAATAATCTCGTGATCGACGACGTGGTCAAACGACGCTAATCAGACACCGCGCTATTTAATAATAAGCACTCACGGAAGTCACCGACTGACCGATTGAGAGATAGACAACGGAAATCACTGTGGTTTGTGCGTATTTTATTGATGAGTGATTAAACGTGGACTGCGGACGATACGATCGATTGCTTTCTATAATCTTTATCATTGATAACTGTTTACGGTATACCTATTCGTAAATTTCCAATCGGGATAAGTGTGAAGGAAATGCGGTCATCTCCATCTCCGCGACTTTTTCATGTCGTGCAACAGTCATTCGATTCTCGATCAAAAACCCATTTTTTCATCGCTGTTTGCAATAAAATGCGTCGATAATACTTCGCGGTGAAACGATTCGTCATAAATAATACATTTTGCATTTTATTGTTATAGACGAAATGCATATAAATGCGCCGTTTACCTATATATGTCTTATAATTTGAATGATTACGTGTCTTCAAATAATAAAACACCTCAATACTCATTTCATATTCTTCGCTTTCAAGTAATATCGCGACTAAAGAATATAAGGATGGAGTTTACGAATAAAAACAATAATAATATTATATTAACACTGTTGTATAGACCTAAAAACGATCAAGTGTAATATTTTACCATGTGCGGTGTTGAATTGCAAAAGTTCGGATTTTGGTTTGGGATCTATACACGATATATTCAATTAAAATTATCGACTTTTCTAAAAAAAAAAAAAAAGTCCGCGATATTACACTATACCTATATTGTTATGTGTGCGGCTGGAACTTTAGAGTTCTTTAATATCGGCAGATCGTATGAGACTGCTTTTCGTAGTGCGCGTGTCGCACGAGTCGCGTTTTATAGGTATTTACTTAAACCTTATTACACTGGTACGACCGAACGTACACATTAAATTATTTTAATATACTGCAAGAAACACCTGTTATATTATATTATTATGCACATATGCGTGTTCGAAATACACGGATAATGATATTAATTATACATCATTATAGGTACGCCGGGCACGTACCTATAATACATATGACGTATTATAATGATAATGACTAATAACACCATATTATATTATAATATAATGATAATAATAACGACGACGCCAGCGAATATAAAAAAAAATAAATATTTTTTTAAACAACCCGACGCGTAACGGTTTTCTCGTATTATGGGGTTTTATAATATAATATTTTAATATATATTGCGCTCGCATTAGTGAGAAATTATTATCATTGTGAAAGCACATAATAATATCACAATATAACATTATGCGATGTTCGTTCGGGAGGAACGAAACGAAATTTTTCTATCTAATCCATCAATTTGATTATTATTATTATTATTAGGTGACGAATAGGCCACGGCTGACGGGCTGAGTGCAAAAACTTAATTTATGTGACAATAAAATGTGTATAATCGCGAGTCTTCGGAAAATCAATTTCGTATCGGTGGATTTCGCTGGCCGTACACTTAATATTTTTATTCACACCGTGTAAACCGCACCTACGCATATTATTCTCTATACTTGTCGTGTTTATTATTTATCTCGTCCGATCGGAAGCCGTTTCTCTGTTCGAAGGAGACTCGACCGATACGACGATTTCCTCGCTACTGAGACGGTAGACGCACGGGCAATAATAATATTCAAATAATAATAATCACCTCTTTGCTTAAATCCGACTTACACCGCCGTCGGAAAGATTTTCCCGCGATTTTCGTAATTCGAAGCACTACCTAACTTACGCATTTTTTTGATTTTGATTTGGATAGAATTTGGATAGCTGAAAATCAATGAAAAAAAATTATAAATATTTGGTTACGCATTGTATTTTATATACACACAATAATAGTAGGAACAGGCGCGTAATTAAGGGGGACGAAGAGGATATATCTCCCCAAAACTTTTGTTTTACTGCAGCTAAAATGTTATATTCGGTGGGGTAGGTTACTGTACAAGGCTTACAGATTTTGCTTAAATCCCCCCCCCCAATCCAAATTCCTAATTGCACTACCTACTGAGTAGGAGCTTATCTATAGTATACTTTTTTAATTTTGGCCAGTAAACGGCCAAGTACAATCGTGCAGGTTACCTAAACCGATGAGAGGTTAAACTGGAATAGTGATAAAAAATATGTATGAGTCGTCGTCAAAGACTATCATCCTGTCGTTGGTGTTCGGTACGCGCGGAAGGAATAAATCGCAGCGGTTGCAGCGTCGAAAGTCGCGACTACAAACCGTTAAGTCGTCCCAGTAGGCCGCTGCTCGTATATTACATTATATTATTATGATTATAGTATAGTATAGTATAGTATAGTGGCACGTCGATAATTCTCTCTGCGGAGGCTCTCCACAGCCTCCAGTGCAGTAAAAACAGTCGTATTATATTATACGGCTACTCGTACTATATATATAATATATATATATACATAATATATACATACGACGTACCTACCCATACACATAATGTATATCCGATATTCGTGTATGCCTATTATACGAGTATAAACATTCCCTGCGTATACACAACACACACACACACACACACGATGTATATAATATTAAGGAAAGGCCGGTGGGGAGGAGATAAGGTGTTTTTCTCCATTCGGTTGTACCGTCACGGAGGCGGCGACGGCGGCGGCCCATGGTAGAGGTGAAAGAGAGTTCGAAGAAATACCCAAGGCGCAGGTATTATGCTATGTTCTCTTTCTCATTATTATTTTTATTATTTTTTTTTTTATGTTTTATTTCTTGTTTGTTCAAAACCTGTTTCGTACCGGGCTATAGGAGTCTGTGCGCCGCCATCCCCACCGTCCTCCCAACTTCCCCCTCTGCCGCAACATCACAGGACCGATTCTTACATCCATTCGCCGCATATACGAGTATGTATATATATTTATATATCATCGTGTGTACAGGTATACGGTATATATATGTATATATACACGAGTCGGGTGATCTCGTATACGGTGCGCGTATGTGTGGCCCTGGACAGGTGTATATAATGGCAGATACGAAAAACATCGATGTCGTCTCTCCATATAGTTACTGCCGTCGCTGCTGTTCTGGAGCGCAACATCGATGTTTCCCGTATGCAGCACTCTGCGCGTATATATTATTATTACTATTATTATTACACCACCGAACGTTCGTTTTCTTTTTTCGGGGGCGGGGAACTGCAATTCAGTATATTATTGTGTAGAATGTATATATAAAAGGTCCGTTAATGCACTCCGAAAAGGTCTGTCCGCAGCAGACTCATATCGGTATGCACGCTGCGATTATGCTGCAAGACGAAAAAACGAGAAACGATTCAATGAACGGAGTGAAAAATTCGAATCTATAATATCGGCAGTGGAAGAAACGACGAAAAAACATTAAATCTGTCGCAAAATTGTTGCGCGCCAAATGTTCGACACATCTGCAATGCGTTTAACAATATATATATAAATATATATATGTATCATAAATGCTCGTGACAATTATTATTATATAACAATAATTATAACATAATACCTATGTTGGTATGAGTATTGTGAAATTGTATACTTACAGAACTCTGCAGACTTAATAACTAAATTAATATTTTAATGAAAATATCCATTCGATTTCGTACAATACAAAGTACTTCGGGTTTAGTACGGGTTGAAATATACGTGCGTGGAAATGAACAATATAGGATTTGATTTTATGATTACAGAAAACATTTTTAAATATAATATATAATATATAAATATATATATATACATTTCAATTCGGCGAATAACTCACGCACGATAAATAGGCATAACCCTATAAAACAACATATATTTCCATCGCGTTGTTTGAATTAACATTTAAATCGTTTTTTAGTGTTAGAAATCGTTTTCGATTACTTTTTTATTTATGCCGTAATGCGCACCGTGCACATAATATAACAATACACACATCACACATTCTCTTCTCATTCATAAACGTAGTTTATTAAATTATATATATTTGTTAAGTACAATTCTTTATCTGTTTTACTTTAATAAATAAACGGAATTTATTTCTTTACATTCATAATATTATATTCATATATAGGTAAACATTTTAAAAGGTATAAGACCTGAAGGATCTTCACGAAGATTTCGGTGCATAGTATATGCACTGCGTACACAATGTTCATTCAATAATTGTGCTTGTCGCCGACCTATAACGTGTAGAACACATGCAATAACATGCAATAATATAATATAATAGGACGTAATATAATATTGTTATTCATTTATTCAACGCATTTTGTAAATAATATTTATATAATTATATAACATTATGTTATATTGCTATTAACATATTATATAGGCACGTCATGCTGATGAAGTTATATATTTATAATTATTTTTTATTTTATTGTCTGCTCTGTTCCAACGATTGTTGGTTAAAAAAAATATCAATGAGAATCGTTATTTCAATATTTTATAGGTAGATCTCGATAAATTTATTCGAGCTTTCCGTTCTCGTTATTTATTGCGCGGGAGTTTCTTATTTAAACGAGCCCGCCGATCATAATAAATGCATTTGCCGACTCGCATTATGTACTTTACAACGAACGTATTATAATATATTGTTGTAAATTATTGGTTTGCTCTATTTGTGTATAATAAATATACGGTTTCGCGTGCAACAGAGTAATGTATACTGTGGAATTTATATAATACGTTTTAACATTTTAAATAGATGCATGTGCATGTACATGTGTGTATATAGTTTATACGTACAAGTTCAAAATAATTGGATAAATCTAATTTAAAAAACCACCTTGTCAGAATGGGTAATATACAATATTGTGAAAAAACTGTATTTACTATGTACCTCTATTCATTATATATTTATATATTATGATTTAGGAATATAAGTTATAACATTTATAACATTAACACACCAAATGCACCCCAAAAACACCTTATTCTTTATCAGAATTCAGAAGCAAAAATTAATAACGTATAATCTGAAATATTGTTGAAGACCAAAGTGAGATTATATAGTAATCATACATATTTATCTATGCAACTCTTTTCTATTTACCAAAGTATTTATTTTTTACGTTTTATTCATTTTATTTTTTTCATGAAATACTCTATTAATTATATATTTTAATAAACAAATAATGCAATAAATAATGCAATTTTAGATTCTGAACGTATTAAATTGAAATCGATTAATGTTTTCGCAACGTTGATTGATTATTTATATGCATATATGTTATAATTAAAATCCATGTATACATATATATTATTTTCATGATGGTGTTTAAATGATATTTCAAAATTACAATTAGATATAAGTATTAATACAATTTCATTTTATATTCTGAACGAAGTGATGAATGTATTGATTTTACAATGATGTGTGTGTGTGTACAGCATAACTAGCCGAAATACTGCTTCAATTTCAAACATTGGGGGTGGTTTCCGATGTAAAAGTGAATATCCTTGGTGCATTATAAAAGTAAACATTTTCCAATATATAATAATAATAATATATAATCACTGTAAATACTTGAAATTTTCCCCAAATTTTTATGTTAGTGTTATCTATATACAGTTTAATTTTCACAAATTTTTTTTTTTGAAGTGCCGGTAAAAAAATGCTGGATGATCAAAAAAACTTGAAAATTTAATGCAAGGTTCCTTAAGATTTGTTCTTATTGTACCTAAAAAAACTTAAAAATCGTAAGTCACAACTTTTTTTTATAAGCGTTTATAGTCCAAATTTTTACGAAATCTGTCGAAAATGCGAAAAATGTTGAAAAATCTTAAAATTTTTTGTGTTTATAACTAAGGATTAAAAATACAACACTAAGTTTTCTATTAGTTTTCCTTCAAGTAGCTATAGAGAAAACTCGAAACATCATTATAGGAAAAATTTAAAATTTTTATGAAATAGCGTAACGATAACGATTTATCCTCAAACGATTTAAAATATTTGTAATTATTCAAAATGTCAAAAAGTCGTAGATACTTGAAAATTTTATCAGTTATTTAGATTGGAATTTTCTTTACATGGTTTAATTTTCAAATTATTTTGACTTTTTTTGAGATATTTATAGAAATATAGGCAACTGAAATTTTCAATTTTTCTGAAAATTTTCTTTTGAAGTGTCGATAAAATTTTTTTGGCCCTATCAAAATACTTGAAAATTTAATACAAAGTTCCTCATAAGTTATTCTTATAGTGATAAAAAAATTATAAAAATACATGTTATGATAATTTGTAAATTATTTTAAGCTAGAAATGCATAAAGTATTTTCCTTTTATATCTAAGATTTGAAAATTTAATACAAGGCTCCTAACATATTGTTACAATAGCATTTGAAAAATAAAAGAAATTCATAGTCACAATTTTTTTTATAAGCATTCAAAGTTTGAATTTTGACAAAATACGTAAAAATTACGGCAATGTTCAAATTATCTTAGATAGAACATAGAAATTCATAAAAGTTTTTCTTTTTAATTCTAAGATTTTAAAATTTAATACAAGGTTCCTAACATATTTTTACAACAGCAGTTGCAAAATAAAAGGAATACATAGTCCCAATTTTTTTTAAAAGCATTCGAAGTTTGAGTTTTGACAACATATTATATAAAAATCACGAAAATTCACAAATTATTTTAAGCTATAAATTCATAAAAAAATTTCTTTTTAATTCTAAGATTTGAAAATTTAATACAAGGCTCCTAACATATTTTTATAATTACAGTTGAAAAATAAAAGAAATATATAGTCACAATTTCTTTTTTACAAGCATTTAAATTTAAATTTTGACAACATACGTAAAAATCACGAAAATTCGCAAATTATTTTAAGCTAGAAATTCATAAAAAATTTTCTTTTTAAATCTAAGATTTGAAAATTTTTAATAATCTATAATATATCCTAGACAGATAAACCGTCTCCGTTCAGAATCGTTTTTCGTATACATTGTATACTATACAATGATACTATCATTGTATTCAAATTTAACCTAGCCTAGTCAGAGGTCCACCCCACCCCCAATGTATAGCAAAGCGATACCCATTTACCCGCTTTTTAAATCTATATAGATTATAGATGTTTAAAGAATATGACTTTGCGGTGTGTTACGTATATATACGCGCAATAATTATCTTTTAAACTTAAACTCATTATAGTGCAAATTGTATTATTCAGTTTAGAAGATACGAAATAGGAAACTATTGAATTGAAAAACTCTGAAAATTGTATAGGTACACGTAATTTATTCAACAATCAATTGTTTAAGCAAAATAATATATATATTACATGAGCACTTGTTTTTATTCTCCATCTAAACATTCATCTGAAAAATATAAATTAAATGTTAAACGTATGTATTCGATGATCTAGAAATCCCGTTGTTTCTTTACATTGTTTGTTATCACGACTTTTTTAATATCGAAAATGTATGAAATGTAATATTCACCTGTACGGCTGTACTATTGCTGTGGCATTATAATTATGTATCTCATAAATAAGTTATCGCTGTTGAAACTATCTAGATTTATAGATAACCTATAAGTGTTATAAGTATAGGTAAAATATTCATAAGTGATTGGAGTCGACATTATTAATGTTTTTACATGTCATTTTTCATTTGATACTGTTTGGCGTTTTTGCTATTCCTTGTGACCTTTTGTCTGTTTTTAGGTTTCCATATATTTATCAATCTATCATTCATATATTGATTAAATTATACCAATCGTTCTGGTGGTCTATTCGTTGCAAAATTTTGTAGGTGTACTGTTAATATTACAATAATTGTTAATTTTATAATAAAAAAAATTTGTCCAACATATTTTTTATATTCCATACACCGTCTTTAATGTCTTATTGCCTATAAATTGATGAAATATGTTACATTATTTTTCTTTTTACCGAATTCAATTTAGTTATAGTATAACATATAATAGGTACCTACTATTAAACCATTAGTATACCTAATTGGTTCTATATATTTCTATTTCATAAACTCGTAGATTGTAGATTAGTAGATAACATCTATCGAAACCTGAAAGTTGATAATATTATTGGTTACTCATTGAGCGTTTTCTTTTTTACTATAGTCTTTATATACTCATGTCATTTTATTTGAATAATTTCGAGGACGTGATACCCGCATGTGTTGTCTCCGTCTTACAAGTGCGTAACATGGCAAATTTTATGCTCAGCAGATCACGTTTAACTCCGTTAGTTCAAAAATTAGAATGAATTGACCTCTTGTAAAATTTAAAGGTAAGAATATTATTTAGACGACCTCATGGGCTTTTTAATATATTTTAATTTTGAAGCGAGTTATAAGTATTTTAAGATGTATAAATATTTATAATTTTATATATTTTATAACTCGCTTCAAAATTAAAATTTAGTAAAAAGCCCATGAGGTCGTCTAAATGATATTCTTACCTTTAAATGTTATAAGAGATCAATTCCCTCTAATTTTTTAACTAACGGAGTTAAAAATGATCTGCTGAGCATAAAATTTGCTATGTTACGCACATGTGCAGACGGAGAAAACAAATGCAGGTATCACGTCCTCTAAGACAAATTAACATTACATAGTTTATAGCATGTTTTATATAGTTTTAAATGCAGTTTATTGATATATTCATTTCTACTATAGAACGATTAATGGTTAATATCATAATTTAATGGAGGCATATAGGAAACCAATATAATCATTTTATAATACAAATTACAAGTAATACAATACATAATATATTATATCATAAAGTATAACGTGCGTATGATAAAATATCGTTGTAATATAATATGATAACGTCGAACACTTTAATAATTGTTGTCACATTGCATTGTTGTTTTAGATTCGTACAGCTATGATCAGATTTTATTATTATGTAATTATATCTAAAATGTATCTATATCTCGCACGAAGGCCGTTATCTAAGTATGGGAATTTTTTGTTAAAAAATAGTATTTCTCGTTATAACTACGCATGACGTCGATACAATGGACATAACGTTTTTCGTATTTAAATAATAACATCATTTAATTCGCACACCATCAAGGTGTCATGGAGGTCAAAAGTCGCAACATCGCGGTGTGTTCCGCGGTAAACCGCATTGCCTTTAAGTGCATTACATATAACACTGCAGTAACCATCGTGTACATTATACGCGCACTTACTATGCCTAATAAAACGGTTTCCGGAAAAAACGAAAAATATGAACGAAAAGAATGAAACCGAGAAAGTCGGTATACGGATGACCTTGATTTTGATTAACCCCGCGGTCGGCCGAGTATAGCAGTAAAAATATAGCGAGCAGCGTGGACCGCAGTATAGTAATAACTAGCAGGAGACGACTTGGGATGGAAACGCGACGACCGAGTACCTACCTTATATACCTGCCCGCCGCCGATTTCCTATAACAGTTGTACGTATCTGCCGCCTACCTTTTAGACACGCCAGCGTCGCCGTACGCATATAATATTATCGATAGTTAGCGCCGCCGCCGGTGCTCGATAGTTGAAGAATCCTCCCGCGGTCGTCGGTCCGTCGCCGCCGCCCCGAGCTCTCGCTGGCCGCCGCAGTCCGTGTCCGTCCGCCGCGGAGTGTGATTGTGTCCGTCCGACGTGTCCGTGCGTATAATATTTTGCGTAATTTTTTTTGTGCAGTCGAGTGTGTGTGGTGTAAGTACTTGCAATGAAGTCGGCGACTTCTCGTCGGGCCGCAAAACAAACTTATTAACACGTAATTCGGGCAAGTGATTATTGCGGCGGGAATCGCGATGAGTTGTTGGCGACGGACGATGACCGAGGTCCCTTAGACACACACTTACCCGTATATACAAGGTCGCCGGATTCGGGTGTGATGGCCAGCGTGGGCCATTCCAAGGTGTTCATACTCGATAAATACTTCACGGAGCTTCAAAAGTTCTGGGAGACCGAGATCAAGTTGCAAGGTAACGATATAATTTCGTGATACTGTCGCATTTTATGATGATATTAATGTTATTGTTACTATTATTACCATTATTATTGTCACCGCGAGTCTCAGTGAAATCAAATTTAGCGTTTTTCTGTAGTTTCAATCATTTATCTTATAATAATATGTGCCAACTATTCCTCTTAATCGTGTATTATTGTCGTATTGATTAACATTTCGAGAAACTAGCAACTCCAATCCTACAACCCGTGTTATCTTCGAATAAATTACAGACACGTGTATGTATGTGGTAGACTATTTTAAAATAGGTACACATGTTCATTTAAAAAAGTTGAAATGAAAACACTTGTAAAAAAAAAAACGTTATCCATGAGAGACGAAATTATTATACAACAATATCATCGTTTACCTGGGCGGCACGACAGGTGCCTTAATTTTTATTTAAAAAACGAAAAGGGCACGTCATTGAAAATTATGTCTTAAATTATGTACGTTTGTCCCTACAACAAGGAATAAAGAGTGTGGTTTTCTGACGCGTTTAAAGATAATAAATGCTACAGAACAAAACATCAATCAACGGAAACTATATACAAGAACAAAATTAGTTTTTAAACGATCATACATTTTTAACAAAGCATTATTATCATTGACGCACCTGCAAATTGTGGAAAACGATTTGTTATAAGTATATTATTATAAAATACTTTGACGAAACACAAAACTCTACCAAAATGGCAGGATATGATGGATGCTCCAAAATGAGTTATTAAAATATTAAATATCGATTTTAATATCACTACATTATATTTATCGAATTCAGTGTGATGACGGCACATGAAAGCACAAGATGCAAAATTGCAGATGTTAGGAACTTATCCCAGTACTTAAAACTATATTAAGTGAGTGGCACAAACTTCCTTAAACAAAATACCATAAATTCTATATAAAAAAGTAATTTTATCAATGGCGATATTTTATATTTCATATAATATGGGTAGATGCTCGTATTTTGTACGTTATAATATGTATATTAGATATATTATATAGTGTTCTCCATCTGTCCAGACGGCGGTTTTGTTCAAGGACGGGACCTTTAAGAAGTCCGGTTTGGAGGGCAAATAATATTATTTATACGGGTCGTCTCCGGTCTACGGTTTGCGTCGTTGTCGTTTGCCGGATCTACGTGTTCACTATTTTGATTTCTTTTTTTTTTTCGTCTCGATAAAACAAACGTTAAAGTCACGCTGATTTCCGAGTACATGTCGGTTGTTGCTCATCATTATAATATTATGCGTAATATTAAATAACCTAACCTAACCTAACGAGGACTGGCCGTATTTAGGATACGACTTACTAGTGCTATATTACTACAATATTACACACAATATATAATATATATTATATTGAGCAGAACCGCTCGTATATAAATCACTCGACAAGGGCCTGAAGTGGCGGGTACACCGGTCGTCCGTCGGCTCCTTTGACTCGCGACGTCCCGTAACGCAGCACGATACCCGACTTGCATGTGCGTGTGTGTTTGTATACGTGTTGTGTGTGGATCGATTATTAGTTTTTTTTTTGTGTATGTGTCCCATAGTTCTCAAGGTCCTACCCCGAACGATGGCTGACCATATAATATTATTTCATATTTTTTCCTTCTCATCCGTCCACGGGTTTGCTGCACGCCCACAACAATAGGACCCCAAAAACCCGACGGTATTTTTATATACTACGACACCAAAGGTTCTTAAATATTAGTTTTACGACCGAAATTCCGACATATATTATTACAGTTTCATTTTGTGTGTCAGAACGTCTTAATTCTCTTGACTCTTGAGTGTGTATTTCTACCACTCTAAGAGACGGTGAGGTATTCACTGTTTTGATATAACAATGTTTTACAGGCAAATTTATAATTACGTCCTGTACAAACGTACTATAGAACCATTAATATTTAATTTAATGTTATTAACTGAATATGCCGTACAATTATTTTGACGAACTTAGTTCGTTTTTAAAATTAATTTTCATTGTACTGAAGGGTATAATATTGGGTACCTATATCAGGTTATACGCAGAATTGAACCACCAAGCAAGAACTACTTACAATATTTACAGTGTTAAAAAACATCGTATACAATTATAATGTTAAAAATATATCACTCCATCACGTAATCTTCGGTCTTTTTCCATCCATTGAAAACGTGGAGAGGGGCTGATTTATTTATATTTTTTTAACGATATATCATGATTATTAATCTTAATGTTTCCAGTTTGTGGCATTTTTGAATCTCCCGTTTACTATATTGTTTTGTACACTTGTCATCTGAAGGAATCGATAGTTACTTGATCTTCGACCGTTAATTATATTTATAGTTTTTCGTTTTTCCAATATGAACGCGCGACTTAGAGACGCGTTAGATTTCATATCTCAACGCTATTTCGACTGCCCGCGTTTGAAATGTAGATACCATATAAATTGTAATATTTAGAACACAACATTATTTATGCAGCTGCCAGCGCAAGAATAATAATTTGATATTACGTCGGATACGCGTGCAGCCAACCTGTAAATATTATAGGTAGGTGCCCACATTAATTGTATACGAGTGTACGAGTTGTTCAGGCAATACTTCTATCAATCCGAAACCCGATAACTTGTTTTTTTTTAAATCATTACTGGCGCTAAAATGTTTTTTCATGTTCAAACTATTTATACAGGGTGATTACTAAAACAATAGACACTCGCATTATCTTAAAAAGTATCAATTAACGTTTTTGAAAACATTTTTTTCCTATTGTGAAACAAAATAGTCTTCGGAATCCTAGATGCTATCCAAGGAATTGAATAATAGTATTGCCCGCACAATCTCATTAACATATTATTAGGTACTGTTTTGTTTTTGAGTGTAGAATGCACTGAGTGAATTTTTTTCATTTAATATAGATTTTTTTTTTCGAATTCAGATTGTGTATACTTAAAATAATATTTCTTTTTGAAAATGTTTCTGAATTATTAAATGTTATGCTCATAAATGATAAAAAAAAAAACCATAACAATATGTTAAGCATTATTATATGGAACAATGATGGTTTGAAAATAGTTATAGTAATTATTATTAATTTATTCATATTTTATTAAAATGTAAAAATTTTCCAAGTATAGCTGTATATAGGTAATAAGTATTAGATTAAATGTTTAATTAGTTTATATAAAATTACAAAAAAACCGTGGTACGGAAAGTTTAATAACTATTAAAGTAGGTACTTCAAATAATTTATCACTTGACCAATTTGCATTATAAAAAGCCCGGTATAGTCGCTACAACCTTATAAACTATAATGTACCCATGTCACATATGTCATTTATGGATACTTATTAATGGTTAAAAAATCTAATAAGTAATAAGGTCGTTAGATGTGTTTTGTAAATTCTAAAAATTATGAGCATTTGAATAAAAGCATTCTTTAAGGAGGAAAGAGGGGTTGTCTGCTCGGAGAATCACCCTGTATATAAATAGTGTTAAATCAGAAGAAAAACTAACGGACGACATCTTTTCTCGTGCACATATTTTGCATAACGTGATGCATTACAAAAACTTGCAGTATACTGCAGTGATCAATAATATATAATATTGTATTTACGTCTAATTATCAGAAGAAGTGTGTTTTCAGAAGTGACATGTGTTTTTCGGTAGAGGTCAGCAGCAGCGTCGGCAGCAAACGAAATTATACATTATACACACATATTCATATATAATATATAAGTATAAGCGTGGCTTCAGGTTCATGGTTCATCATCACCATTATAATCAGAGGCCATTCTCCTCTTGGCCGCCCCAAGGTTTTTTCAGTTTTATTATTATTAAAATATAACTCTTTTTTCCCTTCCTTTCCTCACGCTTGTGTTTGTGTGTGTATGTACTGTGTGTATACCCGTGTGTACACCGTTTCAAGTTTACACCGCAAGTCGAGTGAACACACGTCGCTCATTAGTCATTTTCGGTACGCTCACACAGACACAAACACACACGCGGGTGACCTGGAGACCTGTACAGTAAGTGGTTTTCAATCTCACGCGGGTCCGACGAAATGGAATTGACATGTTGACCGGAGGGGTTTTCTCGGTTGGATCGAAATAAAAACATCGCCCTGAAATTGTATTTATAGGTATCTATCTAATATACTTGATATACTCGCTAATATACTCGCTCGTATTATAATTCTATGAATACATATACATTAGTCTTCAAATGATTATAATATCGGATTTTTAAGTAATTTCAACGACACTCGATTAATATTTAATAGTATTATTATAACGTATGATTTTGACATTTTGTTTTATGGACGTATGTTTATACATTCACTTTATTACTGTTTTATTATGCAGAAGTATAGTCCCCGCAGTGTAGAGCGAAAACAATTTTTATGGTGGTTCCAACAAGTATTCCGACGTGGTGTTTAGGTACTCACTCCTATACAATCGAAGTTGTGATAAGCGTCATGTCAATGATTAAAATCGGTTATTGTCGTCGTATTCTCGACAATACAATACACCTTTTTGAAAATATCGAAAACATAAAGAATTGATCATTTTTTATATTGATTCCAGTGGCCTATATAGGCTCTAAACCCCTGTTTGCGACTGTTATAATTACTTATAAATACATATAAGGGAGTTCGCGAGACCATACACTTCGGATATTGTCAATGGCGTCCGCAGTAATATAAACCAGAGTGGGTAGGTGAAGTTAAAAGTCTTTGATAATATAGCACATATTTTTTTTATAAGTGATAAAACAATTAATATTAACCGAAAAAGGCCAGAAAGCGGGAGCCCTTGGACATTGTATTTTATATTTTTGTCACCGAGTACCTTTATGACAGTAAAATCTACGATTTAATGCTCACGACTTAGGATGTTAGAAAAAATATACGAGTAATCTACATAACTTTTGAATAAATTAGTGTTCATTTTGATACATTTATTATCACTCTATAACCAAATTAATAGGCACCCTTCAGTTTTAACTATTTAAGAATATATTAAATTATATACGAGTTCTTTGGTCAAGATTTCATCAAAATATTATTTATAGTATAAAATATAAATAATAATTTTAATCAATTGAATATACATGAATTATATATTGTATTAAATATAAAAACAACCATCTATAAAATTATATTTCATAGGTGTCCGAAACTGATAATTTTATGATAGTTATTATTTTATTAATAATAAATTGATTTCGGTATCATAATAATAATTGATTTTAAATACGTATGATTTATCGGCTTAATTTAAATATCTTATTGAATAAATCTTTTGAAAAAATAAAAACACGTTGTAAAAGTATTAAGTCAAAAAAATCGTTGGTACCTATACGGTAGGTACCTAATGAAAATTATATTATTATTTATGTATAGTGGCGGGTGATCTTGAAATATAAAAATAAGAGCTCTGTCTCCCTGCCACCCCACCGCCAATTCGAGTACTACTTGACACTAAAATAATTATTATAATATCATAATCTAAACTATTACTTTTACCTCACGTCTTTTTAACTCTGCGTTGAATGTTGACAGATAAAGCACGCAACAGTAAAGAAACACAATATTATTATTATTCTAATACTGGTTGTTACACGTGATCTTTTCACTATAGATTTAAATACATACATTGTAATATCAGATATTACTAGTTATCAGTATTTAGAATTTTCCGTTTAATCAACTTTTTCACTCATACCACTCGATGGTACATTCGCGGGAACGGCTAAATTGACACATATCTATAATATTTAGTTATCCGTCTAATTTTGTTTTTTCTTTGACTTTCGACTAAACCTAAAAAAATATTATTCTAATCTGTAGTAAGTCTTCTTACTTATTATGTTAATTTGCTAAATATTGTTTAAAACTCTAATATTAAGTTTATTATTTATAATAATATGATACTTTGGGGGGTCAAAAGTAAAAAGTTTAAATTTTTCTAAATATTTGGTATATACCTACAAACTAAAAATTAATGGAAAAACCAGAAATTTTACGCACAATCAGTTTTTGACAAAATCGATTTTGGTTTTTGATGTAACTTTAAAACAAATGAACAATAGATAGGTACATGAAATTTTCACCGAATGTTTATATAAGTTTACATTATCCACCATGTAATTTTCAAAAAATGTTGACTTAAGGTGAACTATTTATAGGCATAATAAATTTTCGATCATTATTAGTTTTTTTTAAATAATATCGATAAAAATTTATTTGTTGGGTAAAATAGCTTTAAAATTTAATACAAGGCTCCTAACATATTGTTACAATAGCAGTTGAAAAATAAAAGACATACATAGTACAATTTTTTTATAAGCATTCAAAGTTTGAATTTTGACAAGATACGTGAAAATCACGAAAATTCGCAAATTATTTTATACTAGAAATTCATAAAAAATGTTCTTTTTAAATCTAAGATTTTCAATTTTCAATAATCTATAATACAATATCCTAGGCAGATAAACCGTTTCTGTTTAGAATCGTTTCTTGTATACAATAATGATATAATATCATTGGATTCAAATTTAATTCCATTCATTACAGTAATCCACTTGTAACCTACTATACAGCAGAGCGATAACCACTTTCCCGCTTTTTTATATATTTATTATGAATAGAACTGTAGAAGTTTGTAAATTGTTGTGATACTTTATTATCGATGCAGATAATGACGTAAAGTGCTTAATTATTATTTTTTTGTTCACTGCAGTAGTTCTTTTAACTAATGGTCCATATTTTACACCAAATCAATGAAATATAATTGTACATTATGCGCGTTTAATAGATAACTCTAGTTAGTCGTTTCATCACACTGCACTATGATATTATATGAAAATAGGTATTCAGAAAAATTAAAATTGCATTTGATATTTGATTGTTGATGGTGATAAAACTATTTTCAAAAATTAAATCTCAATGTGTATACCATACGTAATGAAATGCGATTTCCTATTGGATTGTCGACAGAACCCGAGTAGGAGCGGTGCACTGACAATGGAACACCCGCGTAGCTATTCTCAAAAACCTATAAGTCATTATGTCATAATACATATTATTATACTTATCTTGTGAGATGCAGTGAACCACGGACGAGTAGACTTTGCTGTTTGTAAATCGTTTGAATCCGAAGACCCCTAAATGATACGGTTTTGTTGTATATGCTTCTTAGCAATAATTTTCAATTTGGAACGTACTTACACCTACCCTACACGATTCATTGTTAAATATTTTCCATGTCTCCGGCATCAGAACTTACTAATATTAGTTTACGATAGAGTGTAAATAAAAACTATAATAAATTCCATTAATAAGTAATAATAATACGCGTAAGTGGTACTTTAATGGTTACTTAAAGTAAAAAAAAACCAAATGCAAAATCTATGTGCGCCGATTTGAGCACGGGATATCAAACCATATATAAACACCAATATGTATGTATAATATATTTATGTTTGTGTGTGTACGTCATACAACTTCCTAAGCCACCTATACGGCTATATATATATATATATACTGAAATCTATTAACTGAAATCGCGTATCTGTTGATTTACATTTAATATTGTATACATGTAAATACAGGAACGCTGCTGCAGCAATAAAATCGACAATAATATTTTTTTAACCGTTATATTTAAGATTATACACGTACCTATAGAGGACATGTTTCGCCAAATACAATAATAATATTATATTATATACCTAATCTATAAATAATAAGTGATGCGGTTCGAACGAGTACATAACACAACGAGATTTTTTCGGGGTATTTTTTTCGGAGGTTTTTTTTTATATATTCTTCTTCACGCACTGGATGTGCATATTATTGTTATAGGTACCTCCGGCTATTGTATTACCTATATGATTATTATTATACCCAACTTCCCTACCTGCCTACGGCTTTTGAATCGTTCGTGAAATATAATATAGTGTCGTATTTTTGGCAAAAAGACTGATTGTAAGCGCGCATTGTGTGTAAAAACGCGAAACACAAAATTCATCAAACCTTTTTCGACGGTCGAAATGTGCTCGCACACACGTCCGATGGCCTGCAATAGTACCTACACCATGATAAAATAATATTTTATCATGACCTACACAAAGACGACGTTTGCGTCGTTAACAAACAACGACGGTTCCCGTTCATCAAACGAAATAGTATTGGGTGCAGGACCACAGTATAGAGCGCTGCCGCCGAGGCTTGCTACGGGGCACGACGGTGTTCACCGAAAATGTTTTCCGACAAACCAGTTTGCGTTCAAATAAATCTCGTCTGCATTTTACCGGCTGCGAACCAGACTTGTGAATTAATAAAATCCCGGTCCATCGGGAAGAAAAATAAACTCGTTGTATCGCCACCTATTCTCGGAACAAACATCAAAAAACACAAAGCTGGTACACGCTCACCACCCCCTTCGTCGTTGTCGCAGCAATCGAAATCATTTAGCCGTCGACTTTCGTGGTCTCGAACCATCCACATAATATATTTTAATATATATGTATATGTAATAATATACATATACATATATTTATATAGACTCACGTGTTACACTCGCACGTATTTATACGTTATAAATCATTGCAATATGTATATGTGCCTGCAGACGGGTCACGAATTAAGTTAATATTGTTATTATTACGCGCATGTTGCAGTGTGTACTACAACCATAGTTGTTGTTGTTACAAGTCGCAAGTTACGTTCATTGAGCGGTGTAGTGTAATGTAATTAGTGCCTTTTTGTTTGTTTAAAATTGATAAAAAACGATCAGAGACTAAATTTAAATTCGATCAATAGGCATTCATGCGCGCCGTATTGCACAAACCTCTATAATGTTATAAAGTTGTAATATATTTTGTTATTTTAGTGTGGACGGTTCCTTAAATGACCCGTCGTCTGGCTTATTATTGTTCCGTTACACATTTTGACGAGGCAACCTAAATTTATAAAAAATTTACGCAAACCGGCACACACGTGTCTATACTCTATCCTGTTCAGTTGTTTAAACAAGCCTATATAATGTTTACATTTTTTTTACGTATTCTATTTGTAAATATTATATAAAGTTCTCGGAGAATAAACGGTTCAATCTATTTTCGAGTACCTACCCTCAAGTGTTAATATTATAAGGACTTTTAAAATCATTATATATAGGGCCACAAATCACGATCACTGTCTTTAAATTGAAATGATTCAAACAGGTCCTTGATGGAGCCCAATAATACTATAATACCTTCAATCTTTTATTAATAAGTTTAGATTTAATTGAAAAAAAATTTTTCTGAATATTCATATATTATGTACCTTATGTGAATATGTTTATAAAATAATACGTCTATAGTAATATATAGTATATTATTTTTATTACCATCATAGTTTACCAGAAACACAGTGAAAATTAATTTTTAAAAACGTTCGAAATTTATTGAATACCTATTACCTATATAGTTCTGCAGTACTTACCCACACTATCCCAAAAGTATATAATAATATAACTCTCAAATATACGTACCCAATTTACAAATTGCGCGTGTTTAAGATACGTACCTACCTAAAACGTGAAAAACGCATTTTCTGCATAATAAGCAGTCCTACAGCGTGCTGTGGTGCGTCTGTTGTTCGGCAGTATACTGGTGGTACTCGTATATTATGCGCGTTAAAAACCAAAATAAGTTATGAAATCATTATTCATAGTCATCATTACGGACGGTAATCAATCTCTTCGTATATATATATTAAGTAAATGTATAATATAACATTAATATTATTGTAGTGACTCACTGCGGCGGCGGCGGCGTCGGTGGCGAATACCTATGTGTATAATATATAAGTATGGACCCCCAGCAGCCCGCGTCTGTCCGCGGGTATAGTGTTTGGCGTGGTATATAACTATTATATCCAACCTCCGATACCGTTTTGTGGGCGACGTACGAGAGGAGATAATTTAGTGCGTCGGAAAGAAAAACGCGCTTAGTGCGGGCGCTGCAGCAAGACGAGACATGTGTCGGGTCCAGATTGACCTCCCGCCCCGGTCACGTACCGCACGCGTCTGTATATAATATTCCCACGTCACTCGTTGCGATAATTTATCATATACAAAACTTATACCTAATGACCGTCAAGGGGTTCAATCGTGAAACTGACGAGTCGAATGTGGGAGGAGGGGGTGATGAGGTTGACACTTCGGATTCAGCAGCCTCGATCTATATACACGCAGTTGAATTAACCCCCCCAACGCGACGTGTGTGGTGGATTCATTCGTACAAGTAAGCGCGTATTATATGATATATTCACGCCGTAAAATTTACAAAAACAAATTTCGTCTCACAGATCTATATATATATATATATATATATATATATATATATATATATATATATATATATATATATATATATATATATATATATATTATATTAGAGGTGTTTATTACAGTAAAGTCTTTGTTATTTTAAACAATTCCGACTGGAACCGATTCTGTAACCCACCAATTCGTAAAAACTCTAAAATTGTGCGATACAACCAGACCACAAACACATTTTTAACGAAACCGCGATTATTACTGATGTTACACCTGTGGAATATCACCTATAACCATACATGTATACATTGTTTTGTTCTAAACGTATTCATGCAGTCTCGTCATTCGCGGTCAGCTGGTTGAGAATTTGAGATCCACGACCCCAAAGGTGTATGATGTTGTGTAATAAATGGGACATTTTCACTGATGTAGATGCATACAAGATACAATATTTATAAAAACTAGAAATTCTAATAAAATCACACACATTTATAATTTTCGAAAACCGGTATTTTTTGTTGTGAATTTTCTAAACCGCTCGTCGTAAAACGCATCACACAAATACGGGACACGGATTTAATACGTATACCTACAATAAATATATAGCTAGCGTTTTATCTGGACGATATCTCGCGTAGTATAACATAATAGTTCAAAATCCGGATCACGCAGTGTATTTCGCGAGATTATACTAAAAATAATAATAAAATCGGTTCGCATACCTTATAAAAATATAGTCTTATAATAACGTCGTTGCGAGTTGCGACGGCGCGATGCCGCATAATCCGAATAAATTAAAAACGTTTTCCATCTAAAGCACACTTGTACATAAAACATAATATATACATATATAAAACTCGCTGATTATCGAAACGTTTTATTATTTATGCGCATACTTTTATTTAAGTATAATAATTATTATAGATAGAGGTATATAGATATTTGTATTATGCGCATTTACGTATACATTATTATATGCATGCCATGATTAATACTTATTACATATTATTGCCGTGCTACAGCAGACGATTTCACGTAAAATATATAAATAGTATATATTTATACCTAAGTGTATACCTACATAATAATTATATTATACCTATAATCGTTTGCTTTGATTTTTATTCGATCGAACCAAATTTTACTGCATAATATTTATATTATTATAATGATGATCATAATCTATCGAGTCGATTTCACGTGACGACGACGGTGTCGTTGTGATCGAAATCTTATTTAATATTCATTATACATATAATAATGTATGAGTCAAATTCTTACATTTTTACAGCTAGTATTCACTCGAAAATTGGAATAACTTTAGTAAAAAATGTGGGTAATGATAAACGTAATATTTATATTTTTTGTCTAAAATACCATAATTTTTCTAAAACGATCGCTAAAAATTGTTTTTTAAAAAAAATATCGGTCGGGAAATAGATAATAGATAATTATCGACGAGCTCGTATACCTTGTATTAGACTGAACCACCATGCAACTTACCATGGTAAGAGCAACCATACTTTTTGCTAAAAGGATGTGTCCTATATGTACAGCGATGGAATAGTTACAGGTCAGTCTAGTAAAAATTCGTATGAATAATTCCAAGTAAAACTTTAAAATATTATAGTCACTTATTTTAGCCATTTTTTTCATGTGGGTAAAAACATACGCAAAAACAAAAATTTAAAATTGTTAAAATGTTCGTAGAATATTTTTCGCATTTAAAATTAAGTATATAAATTAAAAAATAAATGTTTTTTCTTGCAGACGCGTCCTGTTCGAACGAAGCTGTGCATTTACAACAACGGTTGCGAAGTCTAAGCACCGAGTTGGTCACACTCCGGAACAGCCTGAACCAAGGCCAAGGAGCGGCGGCAGCGCACGGTGGCCAGGGTTGTCCCCAACCGGCACCTGTCAAACAATCTCCCGGATCGAATTTCACCGGAAACAACAATAACAACAGCAATAGCAACAACAACAACAATATACTGGCCACCGGTAAGTCCACACCTAGCAGCCCATCGAAGTCAACGTTACCACCTCCAGTTTTGCCGAGGACTTCGTTACCAACTTTACCCGTTACAGGTACTATATATACATTCGACGATAAATTGTGACAGAAATGTGTATGCCAAACACGTTCATGGTAATAGTGACAAAAAATAAATTATCGTAAACCTTTTTAAAAATAACCTGCAAAAATGTCTTGTACGTCATATTACGAATTGCGATATTATACGTATGTCACGTCATACACAGTAAAATGCGCGTTTACGGTTTTACGACATCGGTGGCTTTTAAAATTCGAATAAATGTATACTGTATATGTGGTAGTTACCCATATATCTTATACATATTATATATTATATTATTATTATTATTATTATTATTCTTTTAAAGAGCGTATATACCTAAAATACTTAATAATATAAACCGAGATAGAGCGAGTACACGGTGATTTCGAATGCATCTCGAATTCTCGACACGCGTTTTATTGTATATCTATGAATTGTAATTCTATAACGGATTCGAAAAATTGCATCGGTGCACATGATCTGAAAATATATTACAGATTCCTGTTTATTAACTATTTCACAAATTCCAAAATTTTTATTGTTAAACAATAAGTACGAGGTTCGTGTTCATTAGTTTCCGTCATAGCTGTGACAAAATCACAAAAATAACAAATAATTCGTTTATATATTTTTTTATATATATATATACTTTGTAAAAGCCAAAAGGGTTTATACAACCCGTCAATACATAACATAGAAAACCTATCATTTTAAATTACAAGTCTAAAATATATATATACAATTATTTTATTTATCAACCGTCGTATAGCTTCTATGACGTATTTATAAAACGTTTTTCGAACCATCGGTTTGGACTACATTATATATTTTCATCATTATTGCATAAATTAAAAACTGAAAACAGTCATCGTCATCGTCGTTCGGATTGGCTTTTCAGATTTTCGCTGCATACAGTACCCAACTATGTCTTAGGTACATGTATTTCAGTAAATAACTGGTACATAATATAATAATGACGTGTTATACGATTCGATTATATTTTTTTTTCAAAACTCAGACCTGTGTCCGATATTGCAACGCCGAACCTAAAATACATAATATGATGGTGCGATATAACACGATATGTGTATAATGATGGTGATTTGAGTGCGTAATAACATCGGTAATTGCTCCATCGACCATAAATCGGACATAACAATATTATTTCCTATTAATGTGAACCGTCCCCCGCGCGTACAATAAACCCATTATATTATTATAATATGTATACGTAGCAACGTGCATTAATATGTTAAACGCATATAATATAGAAATAATTATATACCTTTGGTGAAATAAATTTCCTCGTACACAACAACAGCAACTGCAATAATAATAATAATAATGATAATTATTATTATTTTATTTATTTTGTAACGCGATGATCATCAGGCGCTTTTATAATCTACTAATGGTAGGTAGGTATACGCTGTTCAGTATTATGGGAAAATTTGGTTGTGTAACATATTAATATCTGCAGAGTTGAGAGTTGCAAAGTAATAATTAAAAGTATAATCGCATCCTGCGAAGAACACTTAACTATGGTTTTATGATTGCAGCGGTGGCTGTCTTGTACCGAAGGATATTAATATTAGACACTATTATTTATACCTAGGTATAGTTCGCACGAATACGGTTCGTTGAATTTTATTGGTATGAAATCGTGTGTTAACGGTGCAATATAGACATTTTGCGTGTAGCGTGTACGACGTACCATTATGATTATTTTACCACTATATACTACCCTACTGCTGTTTAACTGCAGATGACTTTAATAATAATTTAATATTGCTACGTATAGTACCTATACCTACTATACCTACCAACTAGTATATAACTATATACGTATCACGTGTAGATAGTTACCATGAAGTCATCATATTTTTGTTGTAATAATAATAATAATAATAATAATAATAATATATAGATACCGGCCGTTTAGTAAATGCAACAAATAAACATGTCCAAAATTATTTGAGTTTCAGCGTAAAAATGGCTGTACTGCAATTAGTGAATTTTTTAAAGTTTTCAAAATAATGAATACATCATTAATCGATAACCATTATTCTCTTTTTCCGTATATCATAATATTGTAACACACGTATTTCCAAAATAATTATAAATTTATTTTTCGGAGAATTATATTTGACGAAAAGTCGTAACATTGTAGTAACTCCAAACTACCGCATGATCTTCCGTTTCTTCCAGTCGTTCTGGTCTTCTAAACAAGTTACGATTAGCCTTTGAAGATATTGGAGTTTTAATGATGTAATAAGACGTATCTAATGCCTATATTAATTATATAATCCGGATAAATATTTTTTGTTTTGTTTTTAAATACACATAAAAGAAAAAATTGATACATATATATAACCTGTAATAAGTATTTAATAATATAAAGCTATGTAAAAATTCAGATTTCTCGATTTATATTTATTAAATTTTTAATCATATTTATATACTTAATTATTTTGTGTGAGTATTGAAAAGTAGATACGTCGTGGATTCAACCAAATAAGGTTAACGCGGGAGGGTGATATATATTTTTTTGGTAAAATTACTGTGATCTAGAATTCTGATATACTTACAAATTATAAATGTTAAATTTTACAAACAGTATCTTTTTAATGTATCGACAATCAAATATCATTCGGTAAAAATTGTTTATGAATTGTGATATTATATAGGTATACTCGATCTTAACTGGTTACTCTAACCCTACTCGATACATTTAGGCTAATAAGACACTGCGCTGTAAATATAAAATACCCAATACTTTCCATAAAAGATACAATTGTATATTATATATTGTTACTTCCCAACAATGTCTATAAGATTATGTTCGTTCCGATTTCTTCTTTTCTGGAATCCACCTCTGGCAAGCTGGCGTGGTAATAATTATTGCAAAGTGTAAACAATATTCAATGATCTAACGGATCGCGGGATTTTGCACTATATTTAATATCATCTGGCGTTTTCAAATAACTATAATTAATGATGAAATATTTATACTTATATGATGTGTCTTTTATTGTAGATAAACTGTTCAAGGGCAAAGAAGAATCGCAAAACGGCGGCCAAACTGCCACCGCCGTCGCAAAGTGTCTAAATAATGCTACGCCGTCGCCGACTTCGGCGGTTGCGGTGGCAACGCAGCAAAAGACTGAATCGAATAACCAGCGGACGCATCGTCGATCGTTTCATAATGGACCATCAACGGCCGCCGGAAGTGGGCCTGGCGGCAATGGGTCGACCGCGGGTGGAGGCGGCGACCTGATCCATCTTCCTGGACCGTTGACCGAGGATGCCGTGCTCAAGGCGTTGCAGAGTCGGTTCTGTGCCACACAAATGTTTGTGAGTACTTATACATGATAGTTTCTATTTTTTTGTCAAAGAAATTTCAACTTAAAATATTTATTATGTTATGTAATTCGGCCATTGGACTTCACTAGAAAATACGAGTACATTAAAAAGCGTCGGAGTTGGTGCGTTTTTAGTATAAAAATATGTTTAACAGGGAAAAATTTCACGTCTTACCGTGGAATAGTCGAATTTTGTCAAATTTTTTTCTTAATTTTAAAGAATAGAAAATTTTTCCGGTTGGATCAAAACCTGATTTTCATGTCTATAGTTACAGAAGCTAATAATATATGTGTTTGAATAATACACAATATTTCTTATATATTACCTATATTATAATATCGAGCGATAACTCAAAGTTGAAGAGAGATAAAAATTCGCTTCAAGATATCTAACTATAATTAATAGGGGAATAATTTCTTAGGGAAATATAAAAATTCGAGTTCTCAAGTTTTTTGAGTTATCGTGGTTCGAGTTATCAGTTATCGCGACTCGACTGTACATCGTTAGTACATCGCATACTGCTGTGTGCCTTGAACTCCAACACCTCAAACCCCTTGCCGATAGGAACTGATCGGGTACATATACCACATACAAGTGCACGCGATGCTATTATATAAGGTATATCATCGTGAGCCAAGCAAGAGGTACGTGAATCTCAGGCGTGTATCGTAGGATTTTACTTTAAATCTTTTTAACGCTATCGTTCACAACATGCGATCCTGCTGTAGTGGTGTGTATACATCACTACACAAGCAGCTGTTGAATTACATATATTTTTGATTTTTTATAATTATTTCAACTGTTTCCACTTTCAAAAGTTAATAAACGAAACGGTACAATATAATATTAACGAAAAATATAATTCACGATAAACTATAATCACGACCCTGCATGAATAATAGTTATCCTTATCACTAATTATCCACTATACATGTATATTGTATGAGTATGCTTATTATTATACGGGTTACATTGTACGTATACATTATATATTATAACACGTGTTTTACCCATGAAGAGATTTTTTATTAGGTGTTTGGATCCGGTTGGAGGGAGGGGATCACGAGATTTTTTTCGTATCTCTTATCGACCGACACCGATCTCTTGCGGGTGGCGATTTCGTGATTTTTGTTTATTCGCCTTGTGCTACCCCCCGCAGCACTACCTCTTCATAGTAAATTATTATATACAGTCTGTATTATATACATAGTGTTCAAACACTTCAGAGCGCATCGAAATGGAAATCCATTCAATCGTATTTACACTAAATACATTCGAGTATAAGTAGTCCCTCACTTTTGACTGTATATTTTTTGTGGAATTTAATTGGTTGAATTGTATGAATTTTCAATACTCGACTAATAAAAAATACAATTTACCGGACACTGTTTCAGAGCAATGTCGTCCACCCGATCTAGGTATAGAATCTATATCTATAGATCATAATATTATGGTGTTTTGTTGTTCTTCTGGGTAAAATTTTTCTGTATCTGTATAATATATTAAATTGTAATCCCCCTATTCTAACCTCATCTTAGACTATATATTACAAGTATATACGTCGTTATTGATATGCAAGTATGCAACCAGTTCTATCACACGAGCAGTGCATTTTTGTACATAGTGTAAAGTACATATTACCCACTTAAGTAGGTACATTATTTACCCACAGCTTTTGACCGAGAAACTCATATAATTATCGTATCATTATAATTTTATATTGTTCGCTTGTAGTCACATGGAAAATACACATGAATAATATCGTATATATAATAAAGCTCCCGTGTTGTTTTTTTCATTGTTGTTATTACATTATTTTTTTGTCTTAACCGTGTATACAGCAATCAAATAATAATAATTAACGAACATGCATCGTTATGTGAAAACTTATTAGGACCTCTTGCTGCCAGTATACATGGAATACAATCGCCAAAATTGTCGAATTTCGCAGGTGTACCCGTTTAGTATATTTACCATATTATCCTATTTGTAAAGAAATGTTTAATAACGCGGAGGAATTCCCCCTTCCCCAAATTTACCCACTGGGAATTTGAGTATAGCCCACCGGGTAGTTGTAATGTTTATGCTGATGTATATTGTATATCTGTTATTTAAATAAAACTATTTAACCAAATTTTAAAGAAATGATAATTAAGATATATATATATATATATATATATATATATTATATAAGCTATACAGCGATAAATAGGACACATTACAATAGTGCCTACTACCCTCTAATCCGGATATAGTCTAGATGTGTCATTAACAAAAAAAAAAAAAATTTAGTCGGAAATTGTTGATCAACCCCAATCAATCTCTGTTTAGTTTTATAGAGCACCGTTCTTAAATATCGTGAATCGTGATTATATTAATAATTAATGTACCATGATTTGCAAAAACTATGACGTAACAAAGTGCAATAAAATGCATTTTTATATAAAATGTACACATAAGCTAAGCATATTGCAATACTCATTTGGTTTGCACGAAAATTAATGATTGTAGGTACGAGCGCAGAATAAGAGTGGTGATGAAAACCAACGAAAACGTTACGATGGTAATATTTATGATTGCAGTTGCCATCATGACTCTCGAGCACGGATCTGATTCAAGTTCGGCGTATTATTTACATACACTGATACATATTGTAATATAACGACAAAATAATATCACATAACTATGTATACTCCTTTACCCCCCCCCCTGTTCACCACATGCTGCGTATTCACTCGCATACAAAATACAAAATATTTTTAGCCTTATTATTGTAATAAAAGCCGAAGCGGCGTTATCGTTTCGTCGTGTTCGTAAAACAATAAGACATGTACGTCGTACGACCCTCATAACATTATATTATTATTATGTGTACCTACAAGGCTACAAGTATTACGAGCGGAGCTGTGCGGCTAAACAAACACGGTCGTTTACGGTATACCTTATATATGTGATCTACTGCAGTATGTTGGTTATCGTCAAATAATTAGTGTTGTGTGAATACTGCTGTCATAAACGTTTTCCAATGCGTTATAGGTATCACATCTAATGAACTCGCCTATAATATATTATTATTATTATTATATATGTACACCGAAATAGTACTCAAGATTAGTATCGACGGTTACAGATGTGATGATGTGTATGATGATCGATGGTGATGATGACGACGACGAAAGCAAAGGATTTCACTCTATAATAGTTTGGTATTTTTCCAGCGCATTCGTCAAACCGTCGATATAATAATATAATTATGTGCGCACCTCACGCACACGCGTCGCTCCACATGCACACCTATGCACGTTATATATACAGGGTGTGTCAAAGTGTTAGCATGTGGCGGGAATTCGTTTTTTGAAACAAAACGCGTTTATGATATTATTGTGAGAATCTATATAGGTAGTTATCGACAAGCTCTCGGTCGCTGAAAAATATCATATTATTATAGATTACGTCCGGTCGGCCGTGTGGTTGTACCGTCATAATTATATAAATGTAATCAACTTGTTTTCGAAATTTGATATTTTTAACCACGTCGTTTGTCGGACGCCCTAAAAGGTTGTATTTTTCTCGTTTCTACTATCGCATCATTCCCAACGATATGTCGGTCGTCGGCGTACGCATATCATAATTGAATCTGTTGCAAAGTAGAATATTTCTTATTCAAAAAGTGTCTGTAATTTGTGTAATATGGCGTAAACTATGTAAAACGAGCACCATCGTGATGTCCGCGAAGAATGTGCTCAAAAATAAATTATGTACCAATAATTTCGTGGCATAAACGATAAATCGCAATAGTCTCCATAATAAAAATAATATTCTTTATTATGGAAAAATTATTTTACTCTCTAATTGATCTTTTAAATACACACAAAGTTCAAAAATAGGTATAATAATACAGGTGTCAATAAATAAAAATAAATATATAGATAATGATAAAAATACAAATGTATAGAATTGATTGTTCAAATTATTACATTCACTATTATTTTATTTTTTGATAGATAGAAATTATTATGGATATAAAAATTCTAAACAATCAATAATATTTTGTACCTATTGATTAGTATTATCCGCTATTTGTCATGGCATGACTGCATGAGTACATTATAAATTAGCGTTATATACAGGTTACAATGGTTACATATTATGGATCCATATTATGTAGATTGAAATCAAAATGTCGGGTCATCGGAAGCAAGCGTGAAAATTTCGTATGCATCAATGTTAGGCGGTAATAAATTTGCGTTCGTCGACCACGCGCCGATTGCTTTAAAATTATTTATTTATGTTTCTATTTGGTTAGGTTGTATTAAGATGACATATTGTATATTTTGTAATTAAATGATATATGTTTTAATTCGGATTTTTAATTACATCTATATTGACGATCACATCCGCGCAAATGTCATATAGAGTGATAATAATATTTCGGTAAATTCATGTGTGTATGTGTGTGTGGGATGTGAAGGGGAGGGAGCGAATTCCTATCGGTGGCACAGTATCTATAATATCCGTTTACGTATATACAGGTACGACCTATTCCTATATATAATAATAACGACGATAATATAATAAATAATAATACGATCATCGTCGATTATTATATTGTATACATCGATTTACCTGTGTGCTTCGTCTACGCAGTAAGCACGGCCCGAGGCGACGTCCGATGGATCTTTTGCGACTATAGGGAAGACGCGGTGGTAACTATATTTACGCGTAGGTACTAAGTGTATATACAATATATATATTATGATAAAACGATAATAATTACTATATACATACCGTAAAATATATAGGACGTGAAATTAAAAACTTAAATCGACTATACCTGCGCCCGGTGCGCACACGCACACATTTGTACCTGCACGTACGAAAGTATATTATTTATAGGTATGTAAAAGATCTTGCCCTCGGGACAAAGCTATTAAGCATCGACGCGCGTGTGCTGTGTAAAAAAATATCTATACACACACATTTATATATATATACTAGTCGGGCTGCAGGGCGGGCTCCTCGAATTCGACGCCGGTGGATTTGACGAGAGACCCCTAATTTGTTCGCCAAGCTGAAACGAATTATTATAGATGTAAAAGATACTCACGCACGCGCGTTTGTGTGTGTGTGTTATTTTTATTACCGAAAGGATGTAGGTACCTCTACATACTTACCTGAAAACGACAAAATTAAGAATAATAATCCATGAGAAATTAATTTTCCAAACCGATAATAATATTTTAATATTATGTACAGCTTCATGCATGTGCAGTTGTATAGCGGAAACCTAAACAATTTTATACACCAATCTATATTATGTATAATAGACGACGCGTATAGTGTATTCCCGTTGATTTTATAATGTAGTACTGTATTTTAAAATCAATGGTAGTCCATAAATTTAATAATAATATGTTTCTTCATTCGTTGGCTTTTTTTTTCATGCGAGAAAATCGAGAGGTTTTGTTCGAAATATTGGATGGTACATATACACGTATAGCTATGTACTTTCTTTTTTTTTTACTAATAAAAAATTATCTTAGATGACATAGGCCATTGGATTACAATTTAGGGTTACATTGGGTTGTAGTTATGTATATATGTATAGATATTTTCGTATTATATATTATAAATTTATAATCTTTTTTGCCTCTATCGCAGCGTGGAATTATTCGTTTTTTAGCGAGTTGATTAAACTTTAAATTCAAATTTATTCAACTATATTTTTCGAATATATGAAGTATTGTTCATCAGATAAAAACATGTAAATCGCGAAGTTTTTCTGAGACGATCAGTGAGCACGATTGACATAATTTGAGATTATTTTTATTACCATTCTTAAAACGAATTTAAAACAATGTAAACTTGAAGATTAATTTTTTCGTGATATTTTATTGTTTCAGACCAACGTGGGACCCATCCTGCTGTGTATGAACTCGTACAAAGACATCGGCAACCCGATGACGCTCACTAGTATGAGAGGTGCCACGCTAGACATCAAATTGCACAAGGTAATTCTGGATGCGGTCAGACAGCAGACCGAATCTGGATACCCGCAGGCCATCATACTTTCTGGTTAGTTTATCATTGTTTATTCATACTTGATATCAGGCTCATAGCTTCAGTGGGAAATAAGTGGGCGTTGCCCTCCCTAAACACAATCGTTGCTCCTCTAAAAATACTAAAAATATTAGAAATTAATATTGTATTTATGTATAATGACCTTAAAATTTGTTTGGCTACAGGCCTGCTTAATAATCTAAACTTAATAAAATATGAACGTACTTATTGTATACGGAAATATATTTTTATAACGTTATTATGATGAATTGATGACGGGACCTTTGTTTTAAGGTGTTAGTGGTTCCGGTAAGACGTACGCTTCGATGTTGCTATTGCGACAGTTGTTCGACGTGGCTGGAGGAGGACCCGAAACTGACGCTTTCAAACATCTAGCTGCCGCGTTCACCGTTCTGAGGTCATTGGGATCTGCCAAGACGTCTTCAAATTCGGAATCCAGTAGAATCGTAAGTGATGATAAATATAATACGTATGTTATTTGGTGATTTTTAGTGATACCTATTTCTATGCTTAAATTTACCCTACTATTTTTGAAACTTTTAAATAAGCATTAAGATCTCATCTCAAACTACTTCTACACTTTTATAGTATTTAATGATCATTATAATAGTTACTGCCACATATTATAAAATATGTGGGAGACAAAAAGTTTGTTCAAAAATAACGGTCGTCTATGACATTTTTTTTAGGGTCATTTTATTGAAGTACAGGTGACCGATGGTGCTCTGTACAGGACCAAGATACACTGTTATTTCTTAGACCAGACCAGAGTAGTACATCCACTGCCGAACGAAAAGAACTATCATATATTTTATCAGATGTTGGCCGGCCTATCTCAGGAAGAAAGAGGTGGGTCATATTATACGAAAGTCCTCGTATAATGTAATATAATAAAATATAATATTAATATGTCATTATTTCCTTCGCAGCCAGTTAAGGAATAATGTTCATATTGTACTAAACGATCGTTTACTTTCTAACTTTTCAGTGAAATTAAACTTGGAAGGGTATTCACCGACCAATCTCCAGTACCTGATGCAGGGCGACACCAGACAAGACGAAGCCGAGGACGCGATTAGATTTCAGTCGTGGAAGTCGTGCTTAGGTATGTGTCCACTGCTCATAATTTTCAACATTTACCAACATATTTTAATAACCGTGATGTTAACTGTATACTCTTCGTAATGTTATAATATGGCATGTTTTCCGTTCGCAAAGGTCTCCTCGGCATTCCGTTCATGGATGTGGTTAGGGTTCTGGCCGCGGTACTGCTGTTGGGCAACGTCAATTTCGCGGACAACGGGTCTGGCGAGGTGGTGGCCAAAGGTGAGACCGAGTTGGCGTCGGTAGCCCGATTGCTGGGCATCACGTTCCCGTCGCTCTTTCGTGGCATCACCACCAGGACACATTCCGAAACTACTCGTGGGAACACCCAACTGATAAAAACAACTTGTGACGCCAACACAGTAAGTCTCGCGCGTATAGTAGAAATAAGTCGTCGAATGATACATATAGGTACCTATCGTTTTATTCATTATAACTCAGTACGCCTATCGTTATTACATGCAACGTTCGGATTTAAATTATATACACGGGCTTACATTCGTCATTGAATTTTATCAGATAATGAGTTTTATTGATTTTTCTGATTGAATCTCGATGTAAATGCAATGACTTTTGTAACTGTAAAGACACACAGATCGTTGATTACTTCCATTAAAGTATTTATGCCTTGTTGTAAATAAATCTATATTATTAAAATGTGTTGTAGAAAAAGCTAAAAAAAAAAATATGGTCTTTACGTATATTTATTATTATTCGCTTCACAGGCCAATTCGATAAGAGACTCTCTGGCCAAGGCGCTGTACTGCAGGACAGTGGCGACCATCGTACGCAGGGCGAACAGTCTGAAACGATTAGGTTCGACGTTGGGCACGTTGAGTAGTGACTCAAACGATTCGGTTCATAACCAGGCCGAGGTGGCCAGTCAGCACGCGTCCACCATTGGCACGGCCGGTTCTAAGTCGAGCAAGTCGATGGCCGCACTCAACAACGCCGTGAACATCGCTAGACACGCCACGGACGGATCCATAGGGATATTGGACATGTTCGGGTTTGAAGAGCCAAAAGTGCGTAGTGACACAATTTCGATATATCATATATGATATATTTATAAACATGTATAAGACATTGTGATCTCTTAGCTAATTAACAGAGGTGGCCACAACGAGGCTCGCGAGCCACATATGTTTACATTTTGCGTTTTACTTAATATAAATTATGCTTTTAGTTAACATAACAATTTATTGAATAAAACAGTGTTAAGTTATGCTTACTGACAAATCAGAACAGTTATCAGTACTATTCGTCGCGGTTAAGTTAGGTTATTTTCTTCCAAAACTTTTTGCACAAAGACTATACAGAAAGCTATGGAATTGAGATAAAAATAAATTAAAAGCCAATTGCGGGACGCCCAACCTAATTTAACTTAGTAATCGGACACACTCGATATATTACATTTATAATAATGACCCTGTACTTTACAGCCTAGTCAACTCGAACACTTGTGTATCAACCTTTGCGCCGAAACGATGCAGCATTTCTACAACACGCACATATTCAAATCCAGCATCGAATCCTGTCGCGACGAGGGAATACACTGTGACGTGGAAGTTGATTACGTCGATAACGTCCCCTGTATCGATCTCATATCGTCGTTGGTGAGTTAATTAAGTTGTTCATACGTATAGATTTTTTGTCCAAACAATATCTCATATCAAGGCTGCCCACATGAACGAGTTAACGCCGTATCTAATTTTTATCTAATTGACCTGGGTATATTAACTCATCGCACTAACGTAACTCATTTACCCTCTGCGTTTGTATAAAAGTAACATAATAATGTTTCGATTGCCCCATTTAAGTTGAATTTTGAATACTCGTTACTCATTGCCAAAGAAATTATTATTGCATTTTTCTTATATATATATACAACAATTTAATATGTAAGATTCTAAGTTTTATAATAATAACATTCTTTTTACATTTTTATGTTACATAGGCGTATAGCCGTTTGAGTAAATATTTATTTTGCTATATGAATAGAAAAAAATAGTCAATTCAATAAAAATATAATATCGTATTGATTTGTCCGGCCATATTTTATGATTAATAAGTAATAACTTACAATTTTTTTTTCTATGTAGAGAACTGGTCTGTTAAGTATGTTGGACGTCGAGTGTTCCATCAACGGATCCGTTGAGCTTTATTTGAGAAAAGTGAAATCTCAGCACAGAAACAACCCAAGACTCTTTGAACCCAAGTCGGTGGATCAGAGGTCATTCGGTATACAACATTTTTCCGGCAGAGTCGTGTACGACGCTTCGGATTTCCTAGGTATAGAATAGTTACTATATTATAAACATGTCGTTATTATAATATTGTCATACGCTTAATACTTAAATAGTTATTACTATTATTATAGCATATTATCATATTTATTTATATATTCCTCCCGACAAAACTAGAAATTTTCCGCCTGTATAGTGATTACCTATAATTTAAAACTTAAACTGATGCCCTATATCCTAATAGAAGTAAACTCAATTTCGCTTGAAAATGTAAGACAATGTTTGTAAGTTTCTTCATGAGTTGTTATATCAGTTCAACAATATTAAAGCACGATTTTTTTTTTATAAGCAATTGAAGTTCAACCTTTTGTAAATTATTTAGTCGTTAAAAATATATGTCGTATTTTCAATTTTTATAGCTAAGCCTGTATAATCAGTGGCGCCGAAGTGTTTAAAATATACTATGACATAGTCCATCAAGGGGCCCCCATCATCCTCCCTATTTGTATAATTTAACCTTCGTAATATGTAAACTAAAGTATCTACAAATAAGTAATGTAACGTTTAAAACCGTATACTTTAATATTTAAACGTATATTCTGTATGCAGTAGGTACATGGAAGTATCTATCATGGTGAGCTTCCCGTCTAAAAAATCTACAATGTTATATGACATATATAAATATACATATTAGTAAATTACATACATATATTATATAGTATATACATACAATATACATATATATTATATAAATTGGGTGATCGGCGCTACTGTTTATAATTACTCACTTATTACTTGTAGGTAGTTCATATAGGAGCCAAAAAAATTTTAAAAAAAATTACAGGCATAACATGTATTACTATAATATGATTTAGTCCTATAACTAAATATTTTGTAATCGCGATTTCAGAAACTAACAAAGACGTAGTGCCGGACGATTTAGTGTCCGTTTTCCACAAGCAGTCATGTTCGTTCGGTTTCGCCACGCATCTGTTCGGGAGCGAGCTGAAAGCGTTGTACAGCATAGAAACAGTACCAAGAGGAATAAAATTTCGAATATCACCAACTTCGCATTCCGATCTGTAAGTCAGATATGATATTATCATCATTATGTGTCACAAATAAGTGTTTAGATTTAATTGTATTATAATTATAATGCCATATTTCTGGCAAAAAAAAAAAAATGAAACGCTTATTATACATGCATTGATGTAATGATGTCTGATGACACACAAATATTACAAAACAAAAATATATTATGGATTATGCCAATAGATTTAGTTGTTTGTTTGTCCGTTAGATATCGCTAGCTAATCAGACATATTTAAGATTTAATTTTTTAATAAATACACCTGTTGTCATTTTGCGACGCGAGTACGAAATACATAAATTGATCAACTTTTAATTTGACCACTTGTCTTTGGTTATTGAACTGCTACTCTTAACTCTTTCAAAAGAAAAAAAACACAAGTATAAATTATCAAAATCATTCTTAATCTTTATCTTAAAAAAGAAGTTGGTATTACACCATTACCACTTAATATGGCTTCTGTTGTTATTTAAATGTTCAAAAACCAGAATTTGAATTAATTCATTATTGAAGGAAAAAAACATATAATATTATAGTGTATTGATGAATTTTTGATTTGTTTTGGATATTAATTGTACATAATAATAATATAATGTCATCCCTTAACATAAACGATAAATCTAATGAAAAAACGTCCACCTCCCTTCACTATCATTTTTAATATTATTTACTATGAGACTCGACACTACATTATGTTCTTATCGTTCCGAGATCGATAATTGTGTGTCAGATTTAACTAAAAATCCGTACCGAGTATAATAATGATTGATTTTTTCAGTTTGAACGGTAACGAGCCAGTGTCGACGTTGACTCAAGACTTCCACACTCGTCTGGACAACTTGTTGAGATCACTGGTACATGCTCGGCCACATTTCGTGCGCTGCATCAAGGCTAATTCAACTGAGACCCCGGACAGGTTCGATAGGGCTGTAGTCATGCGACAAATACGGTCTTTGCAAGTTTTGGAAACGGTCAATCTGATGGCGGGTGGTAAGTCTAATGCGATAATCTAGTAAAATATACTATACCGAATACCGACTTAACCTCGTGCTGTAGTTACAACAAAGTTATTTTTCCGCAGGTTATCCGCACCGGATGCGGTACAAGGCGTTCAACCTGAGGTATAAAATGCTAGCACCTTTCAACAAACTCTTGCGGACCGACGACCGAGCGACCGAAGACTGCCACTTGATATTGCAATGCATCGAGGACAAAATCGACACAAAGCAGAGCGAAGTGAGCATGAGTTGGGCTTTTGGCAAGAGACACGTCTTCCTCAGGTGAATATTTTTTGCACACATTTTTTACGCATACGCGTTTCACGTTTCCTTCTACGTAGGGTAGTGCCACTCGGTCTGGAGATAGCCGAGGAGCTATCTTAAATCATAGCAAACCTGAAAAATATATATCACAACAGTTATCACATTGATTTATAGTTATATAAAATTCATTCGTTCGGTTGAAAAAATTGAGTACGATAACCATAATTATTCAACAGGATTAAAGTGTTCTGATATGTCATTAAATAATTGTTTCTGCAGTAACATATAACGTTATAATAAATATATTTGGTCGGTCTGACACAATATTTTGATTGAAAATACCACTCACTATATCAATTTTAGATGGCAAAATATTATTTAGTGCATACACTGTATTATAATATTATCCTCACACCACACGTCCACACTATTTTTGCAATAATATGATCACAAATTCACAACTGACGATACGCTTGTGTAATTTATCGTGTTTCAGCGAGGGAGTAAGGCAACATCTGGAAAAACTCCGATGGCAGACTCATCATAATGCGGCTGTACTGATACAGTGCACGTGGAGGAGCTGGAGGACCAGAAGAAAATGGTTGGGCAACAAACGAGTTATGATGCAGATGCAACAAGTGTCCAACCCTATCGTACAGAGTACGTGCGCTAGTTAGAGTATTTTTTTTTACTATGTCTGAAGATCATACCTTTCAGAATTTTCCGTCTGTCATTAGCTATGCCAATATCAATATTAACACTATCTAAGAATTGATAAAACTACAGTGTACAGTAAACACAACTAGTTCGATAATTAATTAATTTTTACGATATTAATATTATTTTGAAATAGATATATGATCGTCCTAGAATAATAACGTAAAACACCATTATTGCTATTAAATGTTGCTCATGTTATTTTTGACTACATAATAAATTATCATTTTAATTTTCTCAGCTAGTTATTTAACTATTAAACTTGCCTAATAGTTTTTATTTAAACTAAAATATAGGTCTTAACAACAAAATGGGTATGGGTGGAAGGAAAATGACTTCTAGTGGTCAAGTTCCTAACGCCGGAATAACCAACAGCGGCACAGCGACTTTGACAAGACCCAGGCCACAACCCATCACGGGAACACCTCCTCCTGATCAGACTGAGAAGTTCGATCAGAAAATAATACAGACTTGTAACCTATTTGGATTGAATCTGGTAAATATTTTGTTTGAACATTTATTAAACTAAACTTATTTTTATTATAACGTGCAGCCAATAATTTTAATGATTCTAAAATCAATAAAAATTATACACGCGTTTAAAACTTACCATAAAAGCTTAATAGGCACTCGACATTTATAATCGTGTTATAAGTAGCTGTTGATAACGTAACTATTTTTTTATTTCATAGGAAAGACCTCCGCCGTTACCTCCAAGTCGGTCATATACGATATCTGGTAACACAAAAATGGGATATCCGCAAAGCCGTATCATGAAAAAATCTTTTCCTGGTACGTATGTCGACTTTAATCCGAAAACCAAATTATTACTCGATATCCAATATTTTTTAACGTTGGGATTTTCAGAAGAAGGAAACTGTGACGTCACGCTGATAAAAGGTGACGCTGTCATTGTGGTGGGTACTTCCAACAGGAGAGGACACCTGGTTGTTGAGCACTGTAACAGAAGTTTGGACGTGCCATTCCAATTTTTGGAGCTAAAACCAAGACCCGTCGCTATCTGACATCCCTTTTATCTTAATTTAGACACTAAGGTGAACGATGCTCAAACCCGAAACTTATGATCAAACGTTAATTTATATTCGTCCAATGTATGTATTATATAAATATTGATTGTTGAATTTCATGCGTAAAAATTATGTAAGCATATATAAATTATATGCTGCCGAAAAAAATGCTTATCCTAATAATAAGTTAACTAACTGTGCTATATATATTTATTTATATACATATATAATATGTAATACATTCTAGTACAAATTTATTTTTTTCATTCCTGTTACTCGAAATACAATATTATATTTAAGTAAAAAATATATAATATATATATTTATCATGATATGCCATTATAAGTATTTTAAGTTTTATTGTCTATATAGGATTTATTTAAAAGAAATTAACTACGATGTAATAAATTATTATGTTTTATTGTTTTATATTATTATTATTATTATTATTATTATTATCATTATAATCGTGCCAATATTGTAAATGTATATCTAAAAAACGAAATTTTAAATTGTTTTTATCAAACTACAATTTTAATGCACAGCTCATTTATCATTATTGATCAAGATTTTATTATTTACTATCTGTATAGGTTGAAAACGACAAGAACCCTATGACGTTATGAGTCTGAAAGTGGTCGACTCGACGCTCAATTATTATGGCCATGTGCCTATGATTACATCTTAATATCAAAATAAATAATTTTCAGCAAACAACTGTGTAGATATAATGGAAACCAAACACTTTAAGGTCAGCACAATATGTTAATTTGTATATTTAATAAACACTCAAATTTAAATACTATAGGTACATATAAATTATTATTGATAATATTTTCACATTAGTTTTAACCAGTTAATTAGTGCACTTTATTTAATTCTGTCGTTTGATAATTGTGGATTATTGGCCTTGTGGATGCGTGTCCAAAAAATGGTATGGACGTACCACGTACCCATTATGAGACCTATAATATATTTAAAAACGGAATTTCAATAAAAAAAAATAATTAAAATAAATATCAAGCTTCAACTAACTTGTGAAGGAAGAAGTCAACACCAAAAACGTATTTACTAAAATCCAGGTATTAAAAAAAGCGGACGTAACTTAAACCGATTGGTTGTTTTTAAGTTCAAATTTGTCGATGTATCACAAAACTTCTCTGATTTTGCTTTATTGCCCACTGAAATTTAACCAGCGTAGCTTAAACTTAACTATTGATAGTAATACGTTTAAGGAAAAAATTTAATTTCCAGGAAAATTATGACTATTATTTGTTGACTGTAGCAATCAATGTCATTGAAGTTGCCTACACCAAACCCTTAAAAAAATCGTTATCATAAAATATAATAATATAATACTATTATTTATTATACCTACCTAATGATCAATTATTATTATCATCCATTTTATTTCCTGTTCCTAAGTTCCTTTGTAAATCAAGAAGTTTAACACAATTTAGTGAGATACATATTTTTATAATATTCGTATACAGAATAATTCAATATCTTGAATTATTTTTTAATAATATTATTTCAACATTATGAACAAATTGTATTAGTTTTTGTTCACGACGACGATAATGGCAATACTATTGCCTGTGATTAGTTATACCTAATGTGCTTATAATTAAAATGTGTAATAAGTTACTATAACTAATAACTAAATTTACGCCCAACATGCCATAATACTACGGTGGTAATAATGCAATTAACTACAAATAACTTTTTCACTCCGTTCTATTTATTTATATTATTTTTCGAATATGGCCATACCCACATGATAAAAGTAAACATTCTGTTGAACAATAAAACATCGTGCATGATATTGTATTGGTTTGCAAATTTCACTATTGATTTTTATTTTTATCATAAAAACTTCCAAGTTTATTCGACTATAATTGTGACTTAAAATATTTAAGCTCGTGACTCATGATTTTTAATCAATTATATAACTACAAAGTTTTTTTGGTATGACAAATTACTTCAGTAAATTCATTCCAAATTTTAGTGAATCGCAACTTAGCTCATTCGTTATTTCAAGTCAAGTGAATGACAATATTCATATACATATCTAGTCAAAGAGTCGTTGAGGAGGTAATCCCACATCACTATCCGATCTTGATAACTTGGTTGTTCGACCGATATTAATAAAGTTTTCTATGTTATTTACCATATAGATACTTGTGACAAGCGTTCATAAACGAACACAATCGAAGTCAATTAAACAGCGTATGCAAAGGATTAATGCATTTTTGAAATAGTTATCATAACTACATACTTCAGTACACTATCCCCTGCAGTGTAACTAAGATAAGTAACGTAATGAGTAAATTAAATATATATTATAACTTAAGACTATTTCATGTCTGTAATAAGGGCTTGCCCGTAACAAATGAAAATAAATAAATAAATATAATATATTGTTAAAACAGTTTAAAGTACATTTAGAAGGTATAAAGTAACAATTTTAATTTTTAAACCATCTGAAGTTTATTAAGTTCATTTTTATGGCCCAAAAAAATCTTTTTTCTCAATGGAATAGCTATATTTAAATTTTTTTAATAAAAAACAATTACACAGAAGTAAAAAACACTCAGCGATTAGTTGTCACTGAAGAGATCCAAATAGGTATACCATAATACAAGCAGTCTTGTTAAGTATTCGAATACTTGTATTTAAATACTAGTATTTAAATACTTTTTTTGTATTTCAAATACTTTTTAAATACTTTTTAACCAATGTATTTTAAATACTTAAAAAATACTTTTTATTTGTATTTATATTCTAGAATACTAAATACTTTTTTACATTCCTATGGGCTATGTTCTACTCCAATTTAAATTTCCAATATTTTGTAATGTACTGTTTTAGATTTTGTTTTTAAAATATTATTTTATAATGGTTCTAACTTCTGAGAATTTATAAATAAGATTTTAGATTTCTCCAAAATACAAGCTGATAATAGAATGACTGAAACCCCCGTCAGCCACTCACTCCCACTTAAAGGCATACGGGACACAGACCATCACAACTAGTTCTTGAATCTATAAATAGTGTTTATTTTCAAGTTGTAATAAGCACTAATAACATTATAACAATAAATAATAATACGACTTTATATTTAAAATTATTATTGTACCTATCTCTTATCTACTAAAATTGCTGATGTTATAAAAAGTTGTTTTGGAGTATACCTTGTCACTCCAACAGAAACAAGATGGAATTCAACATATGACTCAGTAAATTTTTTTTTGAAGATATCCAAATTAAATTCATCAAAATTATTTAGATTGTGTGATGAGATTGATATTGTACGATTTAATAAAAATGATATGGAATTCCTTGAAGAATATTCTCAGATGATGGAACCATTAGCTATTGTTTTAGACCTTTTACAAGGTGAAAAAAATATGTTTTTTGGTTTTCTAATACCTTCAATTACAGAGTTAATTTACAAGTATGAACAAATACTTAATAAAAATCAATTAAAAATCTGTTCTCCATTGGTAGCAGTAATAATAAAAAGCATTGAGAAACGATTTGAAAAAATATTAAGTGACCAATTTTTGACAACAGCAGCTATTTCACATCCGTATTTTAAAACTGTTTGGATAAAAAACCAAGTAAAAAAGGATTTGGCTATTTCGGATTTTAAAAAAACAGTTTTAAATGTCTTTAATTCAAAAGAAAATGAGGCTTCAACACATAAACAATTAGTTGAAAATAGTGAAGATGAAGTTGAGGATTCTTCTTTTTTTTCATGGTCTAATGACAAACTTCAAGGAACATCAACTATCTCTGTGGAAAATGAAGTAACTCAATATCTGAGTAGAAGCCCTACAAAAAAACTGACATCACTTAATGAATATCCTAATATAAAAAAAGTTTTTATTTGTCATAATACTCCATTGCCTAGCAGTGCTCCCATTGAACGCGTATTTAGTATTAGCAATGCCATACTAACAAAACGTCGAGGAAAGATGGACGACAACACATTTGAAAAAACAATTTTTTTAAAATACAATTCAAATATGTAATTCATATCTATTAAAATATACAATATACTGTATTACTGTCTACTATTAGAATAATTGTGTGTTTTATTATTATAATTATTTATTTTATTTTTTTTAAATATTTTTTTGATAAATTCCATAAATATTTTAATATAAAATTTATAATTTACTAAAAAAAAAGTATTTGTGGAAGTATTTTGAATACTTTTAAAAAGTATTTGTATTTATATTCAAATACTTTTAAAAGGAAGTATTCGAATACGTATTTTAAATACAATTGACACCAAGTATTTAAATACGTATACTGAATACATTTGAAAAGTATTCTTAACAAGACTGAATACAAGTAATGCTGTGGGCCGAAGATTAACTTTTCGGAGTAGTTAGAGCCCCTCCTCCCCTACATATATGTATAACTCTCAAGTTGGTGAGTAAATGTTATGGAGTCAGGTGATGGTATTGTGATAAACAGTTTCCACCAGGTCCTAGTTTTTTCTGGTAAAAAAAAAGAAAAAGATGTACCAAATTCGGAGTCGCAAATCAATAAATAACAAAGGAAAATTTTTAGTACGACTCAGAAGCTACTCAATAGAATTTCAAAATTCAATTTAGATACATTCCGAAGAATTATCTCTTTGATAATTAACAGGTATGGTTCTCAAATTAACTTAAAAATTTTGAATTCAACATTTAAACATATACAGGGTGAATCTTTTATCAAACAACACTCATTATTTAAAAAAGTAATCGACTTTTTTCAAAATATTTTTTTACATAGTTTCAAGTTGTTAAAAAAACAACGTATTTATTAAAAAAATTATTTTTTATCCTCATAATTTTTTAAGTTTTTTACTTTTTTGAATGACAACATAGAGTTTTAATTTCATATTCCAAAGCAGAATATTTTTCTAAGTATTTTGATTCATAAAAATCGAATTTAAGACAAGCAGTTTATGAGTTAAGTATAAGTATTTAAAGTTTAGACAAGCGGAGTTGTGGACAAACATTTTGCAGGGTAACCCCGTACCACTCCACTCTGCCAATCTAAACTTTAAATACTTATAACTCATAAACTACTAGCCCTAAATTCGATTTTTATTTAGTCAATACTTTTTTAAATAATGAGTGTTGTTTGAAAAAGAATCACTCTGTATGCACTAATTCAATAATAAAATGTCATATTTGCATCATGCTCGGTGAATCACCCTGTAGATTTTATTTGTGACCGCCGAAGAGTCCTATATATTCATAAATATAGGTTCTTAAATCTTGTCATGTATTCACTGTCTAGTGTTTTTGATTAATTTATTATTTTTCTTAAAATAAATGGTGGTTTTTATCATGTGTTAGTGTGTTACACTCATGAATTGACGGTACACAGTACATTGTTACTAAATTATATTTCACAATTGTACTTAATTAATTCATATAAATTTAAAAACTGAATTATTGACATTGACTAAATTCAATTTTAATTTTTAAAAAATAAGTTGAAAAACATTTTTTTTCTTCTACATTAATTTTGATACGGTGTTATAAATAACAATAAATGTATACACTAATTAGATTGATCGAAAGCGAACGAATGATAAATGGTTCGTTAACATAATAACCTTCAAATCTTAGGTCATTGCTGATATTTATCGAGACACGAAAATAAGTTTAGATTCTTAAATGTCTTAGAACGCTATCACAGAAGGCTTGTATATTTTGCTAAATCGTTATAATTATTATTACGGCAACTGCGAACTACAATATGTATCGCAATACATATACGTTTCTCGAGGTAATAATTATTATTATAGAACAATTTCGCATCGTATATAAGTTACATTCCTACAAATGTATAGTATATTAATTATAAAACTATTTTTTATTTCGATTGGCTTGTATTAAACTATGATAGCTCAACAATAAAATTGCAATTGAAAATTATAATATTATATCATAAAACCACTACCCAATATAAAATAAATTACAATTTTAATGGCAGTTGTGGATTTTGTGTTGAGTGTGTGTTGAGTACAGCTATTAAAATTTTTAAGGCGTTAATTAAAATTAGGCGTTATTGGTCTGTAGTGCAGGGCATGCAATCAAATAAAATATGGGATAGGTCACTGATACATCCATTTAGACGAAGTGTAAGCACCGAATACAGACAAATAAAACTTTAAATTGAACAATTTTTTTCGATCGACAAAGTGAACAAAACGGAAATCGCAGATGTAATCAAATAATCGCGAGTAATAAATTATTAATTTATCAAATAATTAAAAAATGTTCTATCATCGTGTTTTTTCTTGAAATCATAATATACGTTTTAATAGAATTTTTTTATCATAGATAAAAAGATTATGAGACTATTCAATACAATAGCATGTTTTTAAAATGTAACCAATTTTATACCTATTAAACGATGAAATTATTTCGATTTTATAAATACCAACTTAAAATATTAATAGAATAAAAGGTAGTGAAAAAAAAAGATTACATCAATAATTTATTTTATTTTTAGAACAATCAACAAAATAATTAAATAATACGTATATTATTGTTCTTTCTTGTAAATCGTCTTTAAATTAGTTTCTAAATATAACTCAATGGTCAAAAATTGACTTTTAAAAGTTTAATCATAAATTATTGTTATTTATATTATACTTAAGCTTAACAGGAATACACCAATATTATTATAGTATACAATTTTCTTTTGAACTTTTGTCGAATTCAAATAAATCGATAATTATAATTAAATACTCTAAATTTCAAACGCGTAATGGTTTTTTTTGTTTTATAAAATTACGCAATTTAATATAAAAATATACATTTCTATAATGTATAAATTAAAATTAATACAATGCATTAAATTATATAAAACAATATTTTTATACTATTGATGTGAGTTATAATATTCATATTAAATTCATTAATTACTGTTCATTGTACATACAATGATCAGTCGTAGGCGGTGTTGAATCCAGGTATACATCAGGGAGGGCAACTGCCCTCTGTGAACACATTCATCAATATGGCGCAGATTTAGCATCTTTGGCCGGTGGAATTTTACTAAGTTTCCGCGAAGAAAGTTTTATAGTACTTTTGTGTGGACTGGATGACATATTAGGCGCAATCTCTAATTTAAGTTTAACACTGCAAGGTCCTACAATTTGTATTTCAGCTTTACCCACATTAATTAAAAGTACTACATGTCACTTAAATAAAATTTTAGAAGGTTTAAAACAAGATGCAGTGAATAAAAGTACCATCATTAAAAATGCTACAGATATTTGAAGTAAACTTAATTCATTGAAAAAAAACGATTATTTCAAAGAAACAATAGCTTGCCTTTCACAGATTTTGGAACAAACAATCAAAGAAATGAACCGTCGATTTAATGATACAGCTTTAACACTTATCGAAGGGTTTTATGTGATTGTTTTTCTTTAAATGAAAATGAAAAAGATGGAGTATTATCAGATTATAAGTATTTTATGTTTGTTACTTCACAGAAAGTTAAAACAAACGGATATCCAATAACTGACCTTCTTGAAGCAAATATTGGTTATGAACATCTGAAAAAATTATCAGAATCCATTTTATGTATTCCAATAGGAACGCCTACCGTAGAAAGATCATTCAGTGTGATGAATAGAATTATGACAAACCTTCGCAACCGAATGGGACAAGATACTCTTCAATACTGTATGAAAATAAGTATAGAAGGTGATGAAGATCCGTCAATTGAATATGTCGAAGAGGTGATAGATTTATATGCAACAAAAAAAAACTCTCCGCATACGCTTTAAATGATAATATTAATTATACATTTTTAAATATTAAATAATTTCAATTGTTTTTATAAGCTTAAGTTCAATTATATCAATCAGGTAAATAAAGTAAAATTTGTTAATTTGTATTATATTAATTCCACATCTCAGTGCCCCCCCCCCCCTGGAAAAAATGTTTGAATTCAACACTGGTCGTAGCCTCGTAGGTACATATCGACTCCACCGAGATTATAATTTTGCCTGTAAGAAACTTATCGATTGCGTGCGGCTGTTACCGGTTCCGAACTTTATTATAATACATTAACATAAAATTGATATACACTTTTACTAAAAATGTATGTCTGCTAAACAAAATCTATAGTCATTATAAAATGTAATAGTTTAAATTGGCGAAACAGCTAAATATATATTATCACAAAATATGAAAGACATCATCAAAAAATATAATATCGGAGAAAAGTTGCGATTCATCCAAAACTTAATTCACAATAATAAAATCGATAAAACGCATTTTAATACATTTTTCTTTTAAAATGTATTGAGTTTAATGACACAAAATAGTTAGTTCATACCAATCTATGTGCGCATGTCACTATACTCCAAAAAGGTATGCCTATGTATATAATATGTATGCTCAATAATAAGAAAACTGAATAAATAAGAAAATAAAGAATATGAAAAAAAAATAGTCGAAATCTGTACAAATAAGTATTATATTGTTTTTAGACTAGGTACATTTTATTTTTTTCGTTTTAGTATCATTTTGCGCCCCAAGTAACCGATTATATATGACCGATTTCTCGTCTTCAATTTTTCTTTGCGGGTAGCCTATATACTTATAGCTAGGTTGCCCCTAGAAACTGATACATAACATACAGAATGATTTCACGTTATTATATTGTCTAGGTCACCCCTCTCTGCAACAAGTACATAATAATATTATATTATATAATCACTTAACCATGACAACCTTTAAAAAATGGTTCCATAGACAAATTTATGTACACAAACATATCCGCATGGTTCGTTGTTTTTCCACGCAGCTGAGAAAATGTATAGTTTTTTGTTTTGCTATTTGCGGATATCTAAAAATAATATTTTAACGATTCAACTAGTTTTTTATTTATTATCTAATAAACTAGACACTGCGTAGCTATTAAATTCGATGCCCTTGTACATTATAGTCAAAGGCAGGTGAGAACTTGTATCTACATGTATTATAATATTAACAGGTACCTAATACACATATGCGTACAATGTAATTTACAATATTATTATATAACAACGCGATGTTGTTAACTTTTATAAAATAAAAAACTGACATATATATACTAGGTAATTATAGATATACCATAGATAGGTATGCTATCTATGTATATAACCTATGCTGTACAGAAGATCGATATACCTATACCGACTTTGATTACTTGGTTATTTTTTACCGTTTTTTTTTTTTACACCACCATCAAATTTTTAGTTTTACTTTTTTGAATGACAGCATGCATTATAATAATTTCATATTTCGGGACAAAATGTTTTTCTGAGAATTTCAATTTATAAAAATCGAATTTTGAATACGATGCTTATTATATTTAATAGTTATAACATAGGTATAAGATGTGATATATTTATAAGCAGAGGTGTTACCATATATCATCAAATATAAACATTTAATACAATAAAACTATTATTTTTTTTAATGGTTTATAGCAGTAAAGAGCGTGTCAATAATATCGAAAACATTTTAAACCAGAGTTTTTATAAATCCTCTTTATTTTACGTTTATTAATTTCGTCAATCTTTACGAATATTGTATAATAATGGTAAAATATGGAAAAAAAAAAATTGAGAGTATACGACGTACATGTAATGTAACCTATGGGAACAGTGGAACACCTTTGTTCGTGAGGTTTAGACGGTTTAGTCGATGGCGGTCGACGGAATTTGCATATAATTACATAAAATTTCATCACAAAGGTATGGTACTCCGAACAATGTTGGTACACCACTAACTATATTGCAGCAGTCTACTATATTAATTAAACTAATTACTAATAACTGATTATTATTATTTTATTTTTTTGAGAATTCGCATAAAACGGAGAACGTTATACACCTGCAGCTGTTGCTGCTGCTTATATAATATTATACTATTATCTAAGATGGTCGTTTAATTGTTTGATGTTTTTCGTCGCCGATCGCCTAAGACATTGGTAGAGTAATGCGTACACAATATGCGTATAATGATTTCATACTCTGCGTCTCTGTTTAGTGGTGTTGGTCGAACACTTCCTACAAAAATAATACATAGGTATAGGTACCCACACTCATAACATATTCAAACAAGTTTTAATTTATTTTACTCTAATACACTGCACAATGTACACATACCATACAGACAAATGTACAGTGGTCAGTGGATAATATTAGTACGACTTTATAATATTATAGATAGGTATTATTCTGTGTCAAAAATATTTTATATGTTTAGGTTTCATTTTAAATTCTAAACGTTCAACAATTAAACATTAAACCTCTCAGAAATGTCTGTGATTGAACATCGATAACTCTAAATCTGCTCAGTTACAATTTGTTCAGTGCGTGTGCATAAACACCCTATGAAATTCGAATATATATTGTTGATTGTACAATAATGGTATAATTTTTTTTTACGAAAATTACAATTATTATAATAGTGATTATTGGCAATGTTTGGACATCGCATAATATTATCGTCGTCGTTATGAAAACTAAACATAATTTAATACAATAATATAATTTAATATACTAATATTATATTATGACGAGTTCAATATATCATACATACCTAACCTACCTGTTATACGTATTATTATCCAACCTGTATCTATAACTACGATATAGGTACATAACGAGTATATACTAAATACGTAAAAATATTGTTTTGTATGGAATCGTTTTGAAGGTCAAACGTGTACCTATATGGATTTTTATTCAAAAAAAAAAGAACGCATGGTAATCTGGTTATGACGATTATGCATCTATATATACTAAACACGTGCAATAGATTTCGTGTTGTTGTATTGCAATAATTGAATATTTGAACGCAACATGTGGTTTATTTTCAAACTGAAAATTGTAGCCGCACGTATAAGTTTTGCATTTGGTTCAACTTACGTCGCCGTTCAAGAGAAACGCTTATGATACAAGTCAAAATTATGTATATTTTAATAAATTAGTCACTAATAACTATTTAATATCCACAGCAAATCGTTTGTTGAAAAATGAAAAAAAATAATTCAAATATCAATATTCATGAAATATATATATATATTACTATTATTTTATACCATCATAGTTCATGCCTAATGCCTATTATACTTGCTTCTACAAATGACATTTTCAAATGCCATTTCACATAACGTTTTTTTTATTATTATTATTATTATCCACTTTTAAAACTATAATATTATCAACAATATCAACTACTTCAGACCCATTTCTATTGCGAGAAGAATAAGCCATAACATGGATAACTATGTAATAAACGACTACGACAAACGTAAATTTTATAAATTATTAGTTATGTATAAATGTGTGATTAGAAAATATGTATAATGTATATATAGTCATCAAACAGATATTTTAATGATTATATAATGCAATTTACAAGAACAGAGTATTGTTATTGGTATAAACATTATAAATTGACATTTTCGGTTTATTGTGATACAACAAACGATATAATAGCAGTATGCAAGGCGGTGGTGCGTTATGGTGTTTATGTGTATAACTATCAATAAAGAATCCCAATGTCAAGAACCATTTTGCAATGGTTTTTATGTATTATAAATGTCCGTTCGTAATGATGTGTTATTAGGTACCTACGTAATATTTTTACTTAATTAACACTTAACATCTGTGTCCAATTCAAGTGCCCATAATTGAATTATACTTATTATTGTTGTTATAATTATAGATTTATTAACGAATTTATTGTCTCGATATCATACCTTCTTCAAACATTATTTATTCACATTTTTCAGTTTTTAATCTGTGCCCTGCCATATGAGGTGGACAAGAAAAACAATCAACTCAAATTATTCAAGTCAACGTTAAAAACATTAAATTAACAAACAACTTATTTAACTCAAAAAGATGATACGAGTTTAACTCCGTAAAAATTAAGTTTATTATTATTATTTTGTTTTTATCTCTATATTGGATCACGCATCAGTGATTGTAGTTAGATTTTTAGTTTAAAAAAAAAATATATATATAATAATAAAATATATAATAACTAAAGATTTGAGTAAAAATAGGTCCTTCTATTCCTTCTTATTGCACACTAGCTGTAATAATAGGAACTAGTTTATACACTTTAGTAATTACACGTTATAGTAAAACATACAGAGTTGAGTAGTTGACTCAATTATTTTAGATCAAGGAATATTTTAATGGATGTTTTTCTATTTGAAATAATTGTACAGGTACAGCGTGAATGCGTGATTTAATAAAACAAAAAAAAATTAGTTAGTGTTGACTAGCTACAGTCATAGAGATGTATGTATTTGATTTTAACATATTATATTATTTTTAAATTTTAGAGGAAAAAGTTGAGTTATTAGAACGGATAATTTAGTAAGTTAGTTTATTAGGCTATATTTAAGTTATAATAAACTATTTTTTTAAATTATTTTCAAGTTATCTTTTCTGTATACGTTTTAGTGATTATTATTCAGAACCAAATTTGGAAGTGAAATCTTCAAAAACACAATTGTTTCGGTTTTTGTTTTATGTAACTCATAATTATTCGATCCTAAGATGCAAGTGGGTTTCATTATGACATGCATCATCTCGTTGAAGAATATAGCCAAATAATGATATGGAGTGCGTTGACAACCTTGCAATATCTTAAACGTTTCAAACTTAAATGATTTTAATCGAAAAGTGCAAGTACGTATTATCATAATATCCTTACCGTATAGTAAAATAAACGTGGCTGCAGTGAATCTGGTTTTACTGTGGATTTAAAATGCACCCTGGACGGATTATTTTCGCGATGAACTTGAAAAGCTAACCGACGACTCTAGACGAAGGTTACTTTCACCGGTGTAAACATATTATTATGTTGTGTTCGTGAGTGTACGTATTCTGATTCATTACTCGTTTGATTTTTTAATTTTTTTTTTTAATAATATTATGCATATTATGTATGGACTAGATATTTGCAGCGTGTTTACACTGATGAAGTGATGACAATCAAGTAGGTACCTTATAAATAATTTGTGCCGAATCTAAAATAATTTATACCCGCGAGGTCACATCCCGTTTCCTTCAACATCGACACGTCGCTTTATTATTGATATTTATTTATAGTTTTAACACGTCACAATACAATAATATTATGATTTTTCGACAAACGCATTTTCAGACTTAAGAAAAAATATTATTATAGTGCGTAAATTAATCTAAGCGCCTTGGCTGTTTGAACAGTTGAAAAGTTGATTTATTTATATTATTATACGTAGTTATACATGCTGCAGGTTTATAGTTGAATTCTAATCTCTAGTCTCAAGACTCGTAGGTTGATTCCGAGACTGAGTTGAATCGGTTCTACGAATAATTGCATAATAATATCGGTCATCCGATTCGAATGAAATAGTATTACTAGATATTACTATCTTTTGATTACTTAAAACTTTTAAATCATATTATACTACTTCTTGTATACTATCACTAACTTGAGTGTAATCATTAGAACTGCAAATATTTATAAAAGCGTTAGACCTTTAAAAATGCATTTCATATTTCTAAATTCTGTATTTGAAATTCAATATTTAAAAAAAAAAAAAAGTGGTACAAAAACGATATATGTCGACAGACTTACTTAAAGGCATGGCAATTTATGAGTTAGATTTGAATTCAACGATGTAGACATTATCGTTGCATAATATACTAATACGAAAAATAAAAACGATTCTAAGGCTTAAATAGTATAGGTAAATCTTTCTAGCGTTTACTATTCTTTGAATGACATCAAAATTACTAAAATTGTGATTCTTATTTGTTTGAATATATAATTTGTACTAATTTGAACTTCGAATATCTTTAAAAAAAATTTTTGACTATATAGGTTACGAATATATTTCTTAGATTTTTAGGTTCCAGTAAAAAACACGTATGAAAAACTTGTAATGAGATTGCCAATCTTTATGATTATAGAAATTGAACATTTTATTTTTAAACATTTTTATACTACAACATAAAGACAATCGTCAACATTTGAACTTAAAGTGATCATATAAAAAAAATCTTTTCTATTTATCTTTAATATTTTCATATGGCTAATAATATTTTCATATTAGAAAAAAATATGCGTTGGAATTTCGCGTTAAATTTTCAAGCTTTTTGTCCGAGTTTAAATATTTTCATACACATTTTAAGAACAAAATTATAAAAAAATTCAAATGCCTATATAAGTAACTTAATATTAATCCAAATTAATAATAACATTGATCAATTAATAAGTCACATTAGAATGTTTCTACGGCCGATATTCTTTGAGTAACAACCATATAGTATACCCATGTAAAACAACTATATACAATTAGCTGACTCGATTTCATGAATGACTTATGGCCCGCCATTTGTCACATTTGCAATGTTTACATAACATACAGGTTATCACAATTCACAGGCAAATATCATTTGAACTCTAACTAGAGAAATAAAACAATAATATTGTATAAAATAATTGTACCTAATGTCCTTGATTGTATATTTTTAAATAAAAATTATAAAAGTTATTCCAACCCTAAATTATAAATTTGCAAACATTATGATACCCTATTTAATTTTAATAAATAATTTTTCGTCAAGTGATGAATAAGTATTCTCTTGACAATTCAGTTTTTTCAGGAATTTAATTGTAAAAATGTATCTAAAGACCACATAGAATCGCTATGATTACATATTTGCATACATTACAAACAAATTTTTATCTGTACTATAAAAACCATTAGGCAACATTTTCGCGTGTCTAATGTATAAAATCCACAAAGGAAACCACACAAACTCGTTAAGACTTTAAACAAGTTTTATTTTTACATCAATTATATTATTTTACCATCTTTGTGATTTGGTAAACGCAAAGCTAAATATTGAATTGAATTTACGTTTTTAGCTATATGGCCTTGAGTATTAATCAACATTAAATAGACAACGATTAAATACTTAAATTAATAATTTAATATGTAATTGTTTTATGTATACACTTTATTGTTATAATAAATGTATATTATTTTCCTATAGTATATTGTCATATTGATCACTATTTCAATATCAAATAAACGTAATATTATCAATACATTATCGTAGTATTTTATGTAAACATTGCAGTGTGACAAATGTCAGCCAAACAGCCCAAACATCATATTATATGCGTACTTATATAAGGATGAGTCGGTTATATAGTTGTTTTATTCATCTATGGTTGCAACGAAAACTAAAATCGTTTGATGATGAATCGTTAAATACGTGAGAATATCCCATTTCGTCAAAATTTAAACTGATTTGGACATCACTCATCAAAAATATTTGTGAAATTGAGCTAATTTTTTTTTTAAATTGTTGTAAGAAATTTTTCAATCCAATTCGTTTGACCAGAAACATTAAAAATTGAAAATCAAAGAATTTTGATTGCTACAAAAATATTTCACGCGTTGTCAAAAAATATAAAATCAAAGTTTCAAAATTTCAACTTATTGTTGTTACGTGATTCAAACTATATGTTTGGAAAGCTATACATCATTTTACAACAAACTAAAAAACATCTTTTTTTCTATACAAACGCGTAGCTTTATTACTGCACGGCTAGCTGTACCTAAATAACTGCCTCTATAGTCTATAGTGATTTCTATGAGAATACAAATAATTACCTAAGCGTATAGGTACCTAAGAGGTATTAAGGAATGCTTTGAGTTTAAAATTTTAAATAAAGAAATGCATATATAGGTTGTATAGTAACATGATTTAGTCGTAAATGTTTTTAGGTTATGCGAGTCTTGAACAAAACGATTTTTATGAATATAGATATAATAAATATCACAAACGTTTAAAGCAGCGTTAGATATCAAACCTATATTTATTTACCTATATATAGATAAAAAAGTATAAGGAGACAGATGCAATATTATTTCTCAATGTCAATGATGTCAGGACCTATTTATTTCTATTTTTATGTGTTATTTAAACCGTCTTCGCTTGTAGTGCATATAAATGCACTATTATTTTCAAAAGCATTAGCCCAATTAGTGGGGTGTTTAAATCAGTATTTATAATTCTATTGTAAATTATACATTTCTAATTAGTAACCAGCACCGGTACCTAAAACATTTACCATGTTATATTCAGAGTATACTATCGCAACATAAGATAAAAATAAAATAAAACTTGTAAAGGCGATTGAGCTGATTTATAGATATATCATTATTAGGGTTCCGTACTTCAAAAGAAAAAAACGGAACCCTTATAACATCACTTTGTTGTCCGTCCGTCCGTCCGTCTGTCAAGAGCGTTTTTCTCAGGAACGCGTGGAGGTATCAAACTGAAATTTGTATATGATACTCAGGTCTACTGTCCCTGGAAGCTGTAGAAAAATCAACCTTCTAAGCCAACGCAATCAAAAGATACAGCCATTTAGGCCGCAAATTTCCGCAAATTTTCGAAACTCGCACGGGAATCAAAACCTACAGGGTACTTCCCGTGAACTTAGAATCTTGAAATTTCGTACGAAGTCACGTCATATAGTACAGATATAGGAAAAATTACGAAAACCGTAAATTTTTAGTTAGATCACATATTTTTTTTTTTTTCAAATAATTTTAAACTTCTAATCCTTTTCCTCATGAACGCGTATTTATGATCCTCCAGCTTTCCATATTTTGATGTTATAAATTTAATTTTGCAATAAAAATACCATAACTATGACTCGATTGTCGTGATGGGTGAACTTTTACTTATATACCTACAGGTTTGTACGGACTACGGAACCCTCGGTGCGCGAGCCAACTCGCACTTGACCGGTTTTTTTTGTTTTAATATTTGATCATGCGTATGCGATGTACGTTTTCAAAATATATACAAATTATAAATAGATTATGAAAAAGTAACAGATTTGTTAAGTTATATAGTTGGTAACGAATTTGTTTGAAATAATAATATTATAATTTAACTATTCGTGCTTTACAATCACATGACTTCTTTTTTTTATTCCAATTACGCCCTTGTCGGAAAGATGACCAGTTGGATATACATATTAAACCTGAACATAGATCACTACGTCGACATAAAAACCTTAAAATGATTGGAAGCAAAATTTAACAGTTAACGAGTTAGAAATCGCAGTTGGACCGAGGAAATTAATAATATTATATTCAAATCTTAACTGACGTCTACTGCAGTCTTACACAGTATACCTATAGATGCTATCACAGGGTGATTCTTTAAACATGCGCTCCTCCATTTTTTATCTTTAACGTATATTCAAGTTCTATTTTTTGGAGTTTTTAATTTTAGTTGGATTTTTTGAATACTTAGATTTTCACAACATTTAAAAGAGTACATCCTGTGGCGATAACAATATCGTTTGTGTTTCAAATGAAAACTTACAAGTTTTGATGTAAATAACCCTATAACCCTAACTACTCGGAAATAAGTTGTTCAGATTTTGATTACAATATGTCAAAAGTTTCGGAAAATCATCTCATTCATAATTTTTATTGAAACAAGTATTGTGTGGCAAGCTATAAATTATGAATTAATAAATATTAATCGTAAACATTTTTTTATACAACCACTCAAATCATAATTTTTGACAAACAGTTTGAAATAAAAGTTTTGCTACATATATACATATAATTGTTGTTATAACATTCTTTATTATTGGTCAAAATCTAAAAACTTTAAAACAAGATGGTGAACATTGATTGTACTTAATATGTTTTTATAATTATTTAAAAATGTTTATTTTAAGTTTCAATTAAATAAAAAAATCATTTGAATCACAAAAACTTGCAAATTATTTCTCTATCAAAACATTATAAGATTTTCAATACCTATAGTCATAGATAGTCTAATAATTTTTTCATGCAGCAGCCTGAAAATATCAAAATTAAAGATTGCATGATTTTTTTTTTATAAATACCTATTTCAAATTTCAATCTTATCAAAATTGGATAGTTTAATAAAAAAAAAATAAGTATTTGAATGATTTTCTACTAATTTATTCTTTTCTATTTGTAAGGATTTCAAACTTTTCTCATCACATATATTATTATATTGAGTATTTATTCTACAATTCTACATAAATCAGTTTATTCAAATTATTCAGATTAATTAAATAAATTTTTGTTATGCACTATTCACACTATTCTATAGCATGTTGGCATTGACTTTGAATTATAACTTATAATATGTTAACTGACTAATTACTGCTATAGTATTGCTAGTAATATTATATTAAATTATTAATATTCAAATGTAACATTAATTACAGTGTCCTGCTTATACTCGATAATTACTATACAGAAAGAAAACTGACTTCCCTGTTTTAGATTCTGAACGAATTGATGAATGTATTGATTTTACAATGATGTGTTTTTTTTTTTTTTTGTATGTCTGTGTACAGCATAACTAGTCGAAATAATGCTTGGATTTCAAACTTTGGGGGTGGTTTCCGATAAAAAAGTGAATATCCTTGGTGCATTATAGAGGTCAAAAGTAAACATTTTCCAGCAGTTTTCAAAAAAATCGAGAATAACAAAAAAAAAATGACAGAAAAACGGGAATTATTACGCAAAACCAGTTTTCGACCAAATCGATTTTTTTATATGGTTGTAATTCAAAAACTAATCACTGTAAATACTTGAAATTTTCACCAAATGTTTATGTTAGTGATATCAATATACAGTTTAATTTTCAAAAATTGTTGACTTTTTTGAGTTATTTATAGACAACTGTGCCAGTAAAAAAATGTTGGACGACCAAAAAAACTTAAAAATTTAATACAAGGTACCTTATTAGATGTTCTTATTGTAGCTAAAAAAAATTTAAAATCGTTAGTCACCATTTTTTTTTATAAGCGTTTTATAGTTCAAATTTTTACGAAATCTGTCGAAAACACGAATATTTGCAAGTAATTTTGAAGTTGAAAAATCATAAAATTTTTTGTGTTTATAACTAAGGATTAAAAATACAACACTAAATTTTCCATAAGTTTTTCTTCAATTAGCTATAGAGAAAACTCGAAGCATTATTATAGGAAAAATTTTAAGTGCGTTTGAATTTTAAATTTTTACGAAATAGCGTAACGATAACGATTTATCCTCAAACGATTTTAAACATTTGTTATTATTCAAAAAGTATAAGTCGTAGATACTTGAAAATTTCATCAGTTATTTAGATTGGCGTTTTTTTTACATGATTTAATTTTGAAAATAGACAACTTAAATTTTCAATTTTTTCTGAAAAATTTTTTTTGAAGTGTCGATAAAATTTTTTTGGCCCTATCAAAATACTTGAAAATTCAATAAAAAGTTCCTCATAAGTTATTCTTATAGTAATTAAAAAGTTTTAAAAATACATAGGCACGATTTCTTTTATTAGCATTTGAATTTCAAATATTGACTTAATACGTAAAAATTACGCCAATTTTCAAATTATCTTAGATAGAAATTCATAAAAGTTTTTCTTTTTAGATCTAAGATTTGAAAATTTAGTACAAGGTTCCTATCATATTTTTACAATAGCAGTTGAATAATAAAATAAATATATATGCATAATTTTTTTTTAAAAGCATTCAAAGTTTGAATTTTGACAAAATACGTAAAAATCACAAAAATTCGCAAATGATTTTAAACTAGAAATTCATAAAGTATTTTCCTTTTATATCTAAGATTTGAAAATTTAATACAAGGCTCCTAACATATTTTTACAATAGCAGTTGAAAAATAAAAGAAATGCATTGTCACATTTTTTTTTACAAGCATTTAAAGTTCAAATTTTGACTAAATACGTAAAAATTACGGCAATGTTAAAATTATGTTAGATAGAAATTCATAAAAGTTTTTCTTTTTAGTTCTAACATTTGAGAATTTAATAAAATGCTCATAATATATTTTTACAATAGCAGTTGAAAAATAAAAAAATGCATAGTCACAATTTTTTTTTACAAGCATTTAAATTTTAATTTTGACAACATATGTAAAAATCACGAAAATTGCAAATTATTTTAAGCTAGAAATTCATAAAAAATTTTCTTTTTAAATCTAAGATTTGAAATCTTTTAATAATCTTTAATAAACCCTAGACAGATAAACCATCTCCGTTCAGAATCGTTTTTCGTATACAATGATACCTATCATTGCATTTAAATTTAACCTACCCTAGTCAGAGGTCCACCCCACCCCCTAATATACAGCAGAGCGATACCCACTTACCCGCTTTTTTATTTTATTTTTTATTGTAATTTTGTTACACTTTATTAAATAAATAATTATTTATCACTTGATAACATATTAACATTCAACCATTCGTCAATCCGCAAATTTACGATGTGTTATTGTTGAAGTAAAACGTGGCCATTTGAATATAGGATATAGCTGTCATTCGTTAAAACATATATGTTACCAATTGGTAAAATAGAATTACATTTGAATTCTAATAATTTAATCAGCCAATCAGGTATAAATGATATATAGTAAATTCTAAATATGTTTAAGCTAATATTACTGTAGTGTTGATTATCGTGAGTTTATTTTTATTAATATAATAGTATATTTATTTTATTTTTTATATAGGTACACTAATTTTTACTAATACTTGACTAACCTATCATAAAAATCACATGAAAAAATCGATTTAATATGAAGTACCTAATTATAACAAATAGTAATTCATTTTTACTGGATGCAATATTCAGAATAATTTAGACTTTAGACAGTGTACAGTGTACACAATTATTATGATTTGAATATTGAGATATTTTTAGTACCTACAGACACTTTTTTTATCAAAATATTCAAAATATAATTGATATAAAATTTTATATTTGGTTTATACACTATATACTTAGTATTAAACATAATTTCCATATACCTTATTTAAAAAAAATAACCATTGGTAATCAAATAAATATCATTAAAATTATGGTAAATGATTATCGTTATACATCGAAACAATTATTATTTACATGTTCACGAACTATTAAGTATTATCGAATAAGTTCTCCTTACTATCATGGGCGGATAGGCCATTTTTGGCCTACCGGAAAATTTAAAAACGGGCCTCCACATGAAAATTTTTTTTATAGCATATGATATTAAAGGGCCCCATTACCGAAATACGAAGGGGCCCACCGGGAAATGCCCGGTTGCCCGGTAGGCCTATCCGCCTATGCCTTACTTGTAAATAGAACATAAAAACTGTATATATTTGGTTCCAAAATGTAAAAATAAATATTTACTTTTAACTTGCACTAAGATTGGATAATTTTCAGTAAAAAATAATTAATAGAATAATAACTGGTTGGCTAATTAAATTAATTATATTTAAAAATAGCTCATTAAAAGCGTCAGCGTATTTACAATATTTTATATTTTTAAGGGAAAATTATTAACCGGATATTTTATAGATTGTGATATAAACAACAAAGTAGGGCTTCAGTTTTATTTTAATCTAGACTTTCAATTTTATTTTAATTCATATAAAGTATGTTAAATATAATACCGTACGTAGGTACTCCAATATTTCTAAGTGAGGAGTTCATATCTTCATTACACACATTCATACCTTAGTATTATCATATATCACGCCCAACACTCACCACTGTGTAATAACGTCTTTATATCATATCCGATTTTATTATAATTCAATTTAAACTTATAAATATTAGCTATGTGTTGGTAATACGTTTTATATGAATAGATAGATATATCATGTTTATTAATTCCTGTATTTCATGAAGGCCAGTGATGGTAACTTATTGTAAAAAAATAGTTTAATATTTAGCTCGAATAATTTAGACTTGGGTTTATAAAACGAATTACAAATTAGGTGCAAATGACAATATAATTTGTAAGTAATAATAAGTACGTTAATTAACTATAATGACAAATCGACCCTCTGTAAATAATGTTTTACATTTGATTAAACTATGTATACATTAACAAATATAAACATTCTTTAAAACAATGATTAGGTACCTAGGTATATATATAATTATGTAAATAAGTCATAACTACAAAAATGTATTTTTCATCAATCAGCAACGTTATCTCTAAAATAATAATCGTGCACATTGGATCCCGTGATCGTATTATATTTTTCACTAAAGGAATAAATAAATAAATTATTAATTAACCTTTAACTGTAATTTCTGTGGATAAAATTATTAAGTGTTAAAAGCTTTTATTAACTATGACATTTAAATCACCTCAAACCGTTTCATATCAATACTATTTATACGTTTTTTGCTCTCACAGGTTAAAATAATATTATATGTTAACACAGCAATGACTTTGAAATATTATCAAACTTCAACGATAAACATTAGATTCCTATATTATAATTACAGTAAAAAAGTTATTGTTGTTTATTAATTATTAGTATAGGTAATGTAGGACGATTAATTAACAATAGGCATTTGCCATTTTATGTTAAAGGAAGAGATGCGTTCTGGTCGAATAATTAAAAAAATTATTCAATTATTCAAACCGGTTTACTAATAAGAAGTTATTAGAGCTCAGAAGAGAAAAAATAATAAAAAGCACGAACAAATTGTAAAATATTATACAAAAAAATTTAGTAAATATACCTTAAATTTATTAAAAATTGTTAAAAAAAACATATAAGGTTGTTATTAATATGCACATAAACAAAATTAATGTACCTAATGTATAGAAAATTACATTTATAATACTTAGAATATACCAAATAACTGGTTAGTGTTTGAAATTTTTTCGAACTGAAAATATAGTTTTATTATTTGTGTATTTAAAAAAAATAGTTAAATTTTTTATGATGTAGGTACCTATAAATTACCCTCAATGATAACAATAAAAGCCTACGTTAAATAATATTAAGTTTCATTCTCAATATTAATTAAAATACATGGGTTGGGATGCACTTTTCCTCTAAAATTGACAAAATACGCATTATAAATATTCGACTTTTAAGCTAGCCATTATTGTGTAGGTAGTATTTTCAGTTCTGTCGAGAGCATGTAGAACAATATGTTACTCTTTACTCCTACGTTATCCAAACCGGCCCTAGTATCTGTCTATCACTAAATTATTTCATAATTATATTACATGTGTCATTTATTATTTTATAAAATAGTTAAAAACTTAATTTTTTTTTTTGTGTGTGTTATAGATAATTTATTTTACACTAAACATAATATTATACAATATAAGTGCAATAACCCAAAGGTGGAAAGTAGGTAGGTAACCACTCTGCTGTTCAGTAGGTGTCTATAGCATATTCTTAGTCAATGAATTAGTCAATAACGTAATTTATATGTTCAATAATTTGAATTTAATGATTAATTACAAAAAAATAATTCTAAGCGAAGACGGTCTGTAAACATACCTTATTATGTTACTACTCAGTATATTATTTAATGATATATACTTAATACTTATATTGCTATATTATAGTAATTTATTTTACCATTATGATAATATATATGGTAGGTTGAATACATTTTTAACGAATTTATTTGATATTATTAATATTTAATTATTATTATAGTTGTAATAAATATTTTATATTCAGAGCGAGGCGATGAGTGTATTGATTTTACAATGATGACGTGTGTTTTTTCTCAATTGATGGGAAATGTGGGTGACAAATAATGTTTTTATTTTATTTTATTTTATTACAAATTACAATGAATTTTGTGTGTCTTTAAGTGTGGTTATATCTTATATATATTCATGCATTCTATCCATCCATTATATTTTCATTTCATCAATTCAAATTTTAATTTTTAGTTAGTTTACTATTGTTAAAAAATAAATTAGTTTAAACAAGTTGAAAAACTCATTTATAGAAACAATTATATTTAATTGTAATAATATTAGTATAATACCATATAGGAATATACAATACTAAAACTATTATTTAGTACATAATTAAGTATTTATCAAACCAGTGCAAATTTTTTTTGTCCTAAAAAGAAAGCAGTGGACACTGGACACCTAAAATTTTAACAACTCTTGTGATTATAACATAACTAAAAATCACTCCAAAAATGCGTCTTTTTGAATTTATCAATTTAAACGTGCCCACGTTGAAGTATAAAAATACCATTGAAGTAGGCCATTTTGATAAGAATTTTTATACCAAAATATGCTATTGACAAAATGACAACCAATAGCATGTTTTGACGCAAAAGACTTTATGAAATTAGATTGAAGCTAAGCCTTATTAAAAAAATAAAATGTCCTGATTTGTTTAAAATTTTCCAAGTAAATGTTCATTTTTATTTTGTATGTATTTTATTAAATTTCAATAAATTTAACATAAAAGTGGCCCTCCTGAAAAAATACCTAAAAAGTAGCAATTTTGCATAGTAACCACAAAAATTATTAAGTAAAAACTGTAGTGATTATGCAAGGTTTTATTTTATTGCTATAGGCTATGGCTATGATGGGGGTGGAAAAAACAATATATTACCTAATCAACTGTTGTTAATATGATACAATCTCTGCGTTCGTTTATATTTGTCGATTTTGCAAAGTCGGTTTTCTTTCCTGATTCATCGAGTACACTTATTGGCTATTACCTTCCTGTACATTTAAGCCAAACAATAATGTTTTCATGAAACATATCATATTATTGAAATCGAAAACAATATTATGAAAATAAGAAATGTTGAGTGTGATGCAATATACAATACGTATACGTTACCTATAAACATACGACACAAATAAAATTCGTTAAATTACAATTTGTGCTACTGAGTAATAAGTGTATTATAATAAAATAAATAATATATTATAATTAAGTACTTGATCGAGTACAGAGTTATTCACCAAGCATCTTTACTTTTAATTATACTTTTTTAAATTTCAAATTTTTGGACATTTTTTATAACATTATAAAAAAGTGTTCTATTTATAAGTGAAACCTACTTATTTTTTTTTTTTAATAAGAAATATCCTTTTTCTTTTGCTCTTCACTCCGAACTACTATACGGTGTGCGTAAGAACTTACATCGTTTTTACATTTAATTTTATAAAATAAAAATAGAATAGGTAACACGATTTAATTATTATTTCTTCAGATTTTAGACATTATATCATACGGCATCTACTATTGTCAATTATTCATTAACAAAGTCTAAACTAAAAGTTTCATGAACAGATAGTAGCCCAGCAATTTCGATTTGAGCATCAGTTATTATCTATCTATATTCTATATACATATATAATATCCAACTTATATCTATAATAGTATAAAAATATTTGGTAATCAAAATTATGTTAATTTATAACAACAGTATTATTACAACAGTAACATCATCAAAGTTCTTGTTTGCTAATTATTGGCGATTTCAAAGAATCATAAATGTATTAATATGTAATCTGTATTTACCCCATTTATTTAATAATATAAATTTAGCGTTGTCCATAAATATTAAATACCTTCCTAAAATATACCTAATAAGAAATATTCCTAACTAAAGTTATATAGGTACACCAAAGTGTTTCTTCGCGTTTGAAAAAAAAGCTTAAAAGCTTAAACAGTGGGTACCTAATGGCATATAATTTATTATTACAATATATTGTTAAGAAAAAACCATATCTCATCAGAGCATGACCCTCCTAACAATTCCAAAACTTAAACATCTTTTAAAGAAAAAAATAATATTTTGGCTACATTTGAGCTCATGGAATGAAAGGGGGATAGGGTATTTATGGAACTGTTATAGTAGACAGTATGTAGTACAGCACCAGGCGTATAGTTGAAGTTAAATCATTACGTAACCACAACCTATTATATATTTATCCAGCTATAATATTTCCTCATCGTATTAGCCGTTTAGGTATTGTCTATAGTTTAGGGGGCGACACTATTCTTTTTTTGTTAGTCAATAAACAGTTAACAATTATTTACAACTTATATAGTTACATGCTTGCAGCGGAGTCTGTTATGGTCTTACGGAGTGTATTATTATAGTGGGCACCAAGCGTGTCTGCGCACACAATGTTATTACCTATATTATCGAACAACAAAAATATTAATTTATTATTTTTCCGTCAGTTTTGCTCACTATTATATAGTGCGTCCACTGCGTCCCAATGCCGATCCATTTGACTTTCCCCTATCGGCGGGTCGCGGTCGTGGCGTCCGACCGGTGGTGAGGGTGAGGGTGACTGACATCCGACAGAACACAGAAACGAAAAATAGAAGCGCGGCGCGAAAGAGGTACAGAGACGGTGGACGGACGGCTGGTCCAATATCGTCGCGACATTATCGCGCGCAACGATAGATAACCGGCAATGATGATAACACTATCATCATCACGCGCAAAATAAATGATAATGATGATAAATATATCGTAACATCGTAATTTATCGCACCCGCGGTGTCCGTGATTACCTACTTACCGCGTTCGCGGTTGTCGAAGAAATATAATTATTCCGAAACGGAGGAGAATAAAAAGAAGAAGATAAACAATAAACTACCTCAGATTACTATTAAACACTTATCAATAATCATCGTCGTTGTCGTCGTCGTCGTCGTTCCTGTAATATAATAATATATTGTAACGCCCAATCCGCCGCCGCACACGGCTCACGGGAGTACGGTAACAATAGCGTGCGCCGAATAATTCGTTCAGTTTCACACATCGTACGACGGCACGCAGACGTTTCGTACCACACAGCGTTGGCGGCGACAGTTTTTGACGTGCTCGTCTTCAAAACCCGCGAACAACAACACGAAACCACTATAGGAGAAGAACAACAGTCAGACGATTTTATTTATTTATTTTTTTTTGTGCCGTTAAACAATCGATCAATCGCTCGTTTGTTGCGCAGTCGAAAAACGTCACCAGTGAAACGCACGCGTCTTGGGTGACGCAGAAAAGTACAATCAAGCAGACGCCGAACACGTGAGTTTTTCGCCTGTAAATCACAACGTATAAAAACAATGATAATAATAATATTGAGATTTATACCGTTAAAAATGAAAATCTAAATTGATTGTGTCGCGATCCCGTGTGGTCCATAGCCGCGTGTATCTACCGGTCTATGATATCATCATCCGCGACGATAGAGGAGGGAGACGAGAGCTCCGAGAAAATGAGGTTTTCTAAAATAAATAAATTACTGTTTGCGATTTCTTCCGCCGCCACGTCGCGTCGTGCCGGTGTTTTGGCCGTAGGTGATGAGGTGGCGGGACGCGGGTGGGTCACACACTCACACGTGAGTGGTGCGCGCACGTTTCGTGTCATCGAAGCGTTATATTATAATATTTCATTATTATTATTATTTTGACGTATCAGTATATTATATTATTGTTATAACATCCAGTGTCTAGTGTCTACAGAGCGATTTATCGGTTTTTTTCCGCGTCAGCTACTCGAAAAAAACTGGAAAACGAGTCGGCATACTCTGCATGATATGATATGATATTATTATTATACTGCAATACTGCATGACGTTTATTGTATATATAGTCGATAGACGTTTGATAACATTATTTTATAACAATATATTATCCATATTATGTCTCTGATGGTTTTCTTTTCTCCGCTGTTGATCGTTATTTTACCTTTAACACGACGAAGGCTTGAGTTCACAACAATAACGATGATTAATTAAACATTATTATCGTAGAATTAGTATGAAAACCATTAGGCATTAGGTATAAGACGACTCATCATCTAAAAGATTATAATGTCTTTTCCGATGTCTCTTATCTATTGGCGCTCTTGTTATGATTTATTATAACCACAACGTTTCGTTTGATGAACATTGAGCACGGTGTAAGTTGTAGCCAGTAAGGTACACTATCGCCATTCGTCATAGTTATTGTTATTTTGGGCCTGAAAAACGATACACAAACCAAAATACAAGATTATATTTGGTTTGCAAATCGTTTTCCGCATGCGCCTATTGGCTATTAAACATAATAATTATTGTTGTGGATAAACTCGTCTACTTTACATGGTAATCTAATATATAGGCAGTATTTCGGGTTCACATATTATATTATTTAAAATTTATTTTAAAAAGATGCAGATATGACTATAAAAAAACATCTTTGATTATTGATTATATTTTAACCAATCAAGTTAAGATTTTACGATTCAGTATAATTTTTCTGATTTTATTCGAGGTTTAGCATTAGTTTTTGTTTTTTCGACGTGACAGCTGCAGAAACCGTGATTGATTAGTAATTTTTAATGGACATTTGTCGTGAAAAGCCATTACTTACATAATATATTAATTTTTTCAATTCAATGATGGCAAATTATTATCTTCTATTCCAAAGACAATAATTTAATTTTTATAGTTCGTAAACTTAAAATATATGAGAATGCCGATTAATTTTAACATTTTCAGTTACACACTTACGTACGTGTAACTATTTCTCGTTTAAAATATATTAACTTAAGCTATGTATCACATGATGAGTTCGTATAATCGTATTGGTAAACATGTGTTTTTGCATAGGTTTTTAATAATAAGCAAATACCAAATTTTTGACTTATTTTCACATTTTATTGTTGTGCATAAATATGAATCATTGGGGAAGTTAAGTTAAAATTAAAAAAATTATAAAACTGTTTGACACTATTTTCAGAATGTTGATTATTTTATATATTTATATGACGAAGATTGCCTATTGATTATAATTTATTGATATCAACATTATCAACGATATTTTTCCTCCAAATACCTACTTAATAATGTTATGATATATTTTATTCATTAGGCTAAACTTAATATAAAGTTGATATTGGTTTTCATAGCTAATAAGTATATAGTATATATATATATTTTAATTTATTATAAGTATGTCAATTTATTCATGGATACTCATATTATTGCGCATTTGATTTTTTTTTTTATGTTTGCAGTGTATAAATTGATTAGTTTTTCATGGTTGTAAATTGTAATCAACGGAAATTAAATAAATAATCGATAAAAGTTAAATCTTTCTTTTGTAGTCTCTGAGTAGTTTTCGTGTAGAGAATTCTACTAAAAATTATGTACATTTTTATTTTTCTCATTGTTTTGTTGACACGAAACAAAGCGTTATTTTATGAATGTTTACTATACTTCCTTTGCGAAAGGTATCATTATCCTTACCTAATCATCCGAAAGGTGGCGATTCGATTATAGGTTAAACACTTCATCGTCTTACACTCTGAAATGGTTCAAATAGTACAAAGTCGTATATCTATTTAAAATATCAGGTTTCCTCTTGAACTATTATAACATGTAGGCACAAAGCACTCATAAGAGTTTATATATATAGGTATATTATATAAGGGACCTTGTGGAAAATTATCTAGACAAATTGCAGAATGAAAAGAAAAACAGGTTCCTCCACCTCCGCGCATAGTATACTCGATCAATCGGTAGATCTCTATTGATATAATTATTTATATTAAGTTTCTAATTATTGAATTTTATGTTTTCATTTTTCTTCGTTGCATACATCTCAAACCGTCATTATGAGTATTATTTAGATTTGTTGACTATTAAAAAAAATAATGTTATGAGGTCAACTAGTATATTATATTATTATTCGTATGTATTTTTCCTTCACTCGTACAATTAGTAATGTGTATATTTTTAAATCGCGTGACCATTTCGTTTCCCGTCAAATCAGGAATTGAAATTATCGTCTACTGTAACCCCTAAACCATTGCAAAATATTCTTTGATAATTCAATTAAATATTATTTAATGTGATATATGTGCAAAATGTGTATCTGTCGTAGGCACGTAGTCAAATCAGGCATTTTCTATGGCATTTTACTAAACGCCTAGTCAAATAATCAAAGAATTTAATTGTTATGCAATTTCACTATCCGCCTAGACATTTAGTTAAATGCCTAGTCAACTTTAAGTCTTTAAATTTAAAAAATTTTCTATCAATTATTATTTATTGCTATTTAATGTAAAAAAAATGTATTATTTATGATTATATATAAAATATTATGTAGGTACCTATATGAAATATTTTTAATTTCGTATCCATCGGTACGAGTATAGAAAATGAGTTAAAAATAGTTATATTATAATTACAAATTTTTGTCAATTTTTAGTTATACCTTATTGTTACATCTTACATGTTATTGTTTGGCGATATTTTCTGGAACATTTAACATTTTTTAAACAAAATTTTTCATTTTTATTATTTGTCTGACTTGAAATAGGCATTTAGTTAAATGTTTTGGCGGATAGTGTAATTGCATAACAATTAAATACTTTAACTGTTTGCCTAGGCATTTATTAGAATGCCTGATTTAACTATATGCCTAGGACATATTCAATTTGAAAGTTTGAAAATTAAATATCATTTTATTTTATACCTTAGTAAAATATATCAAAAACAATTAACAACTATAGGTACATATGTAATATTATACTTATTAGTTATTACTTATTGAGTATATATTCAGGTTAATATGATACTATGTATAACTTTTCTATAACTGTTTAATGTATATATATATATATTCTCAAATATTCTTCTATTCACTGGTTATTGAACTACTTATTAATATTCATTGTAATTTATATAAAAAAATGATAAGCAATATATAACTCCAGTCAATAATCAAGTGTTATTTATCTCAGAAATGGATATTGTTTTCGTTGTAGTGATTTAATTTTGAAATACATAATGTGTTCTAAATTGATGATCCTCGAATTGTTAACTTACAAATTCGTTATTAACCATGTCTAGTATATATTATATAATATTTAATTTTGTCTTAACTCATCAATAATAATAATACTATTGATAAAAAAACTATTTGTAATATTACCAAATACCAATACTCAAATACATTTTTGCAATGCAATTATAATATTCACTTTTAGGACTAATACGTTACTAACGTTTTGACAACTTTCTATTATTATAATATAATTTACCTAATTGTTGATAAGAAAAAATATACATGTTAATTTTTAAGAACAACAAATTTTACTAATTTTCTCAACTATATATGATCTGATAATATATACACAACACATTACAATCACCTAATACTAAAATATATATATATATATATACATATGTATAGGTTCAAATGTTTAATATTTGACAGTTAGGTAACTTATTTTAATTCAATTATGTTCATTAGGAACTATTACTTTATAGTTTATTGAAATATTTATAGATATTATTATAAATTATAATGTAATAGCATTAATGTATTATGCAAATATCAAATAAGGGTATACTATTTATGCATATATACGTGGCTCCACGCAGGTACAATTATTATCTCTTGATAACTATTTTTGAAAGGATTATTCGTATGTTAATATATTACTTTGAGAGGTTTACAATGTTTACATCTAATTTTTGAAAAAAAATATTATGTACCTATACTCTATCCATTGAGAGAACATGTCGTTTCTGCGTATTGTTATTAGTTTTTTTTGTTAAAGAGGGGCATATATAAATAAGTATTTTTCTGAGCTAACGCGGTAGCAAGCAACATAAAATTGTTGATGAGTTAAGCAAGGGTCTGTGTTAAACATTATGTTATACTAACCTGATGATGCGCCATCTGTTGATCTCAATCGTGTTGTTTAGTTTTTATTTCATCATGGTTATTAGCTTACAATTAGATTAAGCAGTTATATGCACATAAGGTATTTTTACAATGAAGTTTAATATTAAATTTTAAATTAAGTTAAATTAAGTTGTACATTTTAAAATGTGATTGTTTTTTTTTTGTGTCAGCATAGTATCCCATAACTTCGTATAGATTGTCTGGTTTTTCGCATTATTTTCTGGCCTCCGCGAAGATTTGTTGTTTATTATGATACCCTTATTTATAATAATTAATTACTCAATTTTTAATGTACTTTCGAATTAAAATTAAGCTTAAAATCTGCTCCACGATGTACTCTTTCATTTAAAAAAAGAATCTAGATAATCGGATGAGTGGCTTCTGTGAACATGTGTGACAAACATTTTCATTTCACATTTATATAATATATAGATTTATCAAAAGATTAACGTAAGGATTTTGATGGTTAGAGAAAAACATAAAGTTAAAACCAATTTTTTGTTACCTAATTATTTGATGTGCAGACTGTAAATACTTCTTTGACAGACTATATGTATAATATATATTTTGAATTCATAATGTAGACTGTATGTCAATCGTCAGGTTTAGGTAGAATATAATATACCTTCAATATCAGGATGTATGTATACATAGCAGTAATATTAATAATAAACTGTATATATAACTGATAATTTTTATATTATAAGTTGAGTGGATTCAAGAACGAAATGCATAATTTACTTTCGGGGTAAAAATTGTTTGATTCATATAAATTATTCAAATTTGAGTACGCACCTATAAAGAGTATTGAATTAAAAAACCTGTAATAACGTTTAGATTATAATTTATAATAATATATTGTTTCGATAAGATTTTTGTGTCGACACACGCAAGGTCGTTTAAATGCTGGTGGAATTATTGTCGTCGATGTGTACTGGGCAAATCATTTCACTGTTGTCTGTGTCCGTTTTTTTTTCAATTCGGATTTTTCGACTGCGTGTCTGCGTTTACTGTCACATTATAAAGTGATATCTATAAACTATATACGTAGGTCGTTGGTGTAGTATAAAAGTAGTACTAGTGAGTATAGATCTAGGTTTTCGACTGCGTTGGCGATTGGTGGTGGTCGTCGTAATATCCGACCGCACTGGACACGCATTAATAATGTCATTGACTCTTTTAAGAAAAAACTCAGTCTATTCAGACAGTATATATATATATATATATATATATATATATATATATAATCATTATAATCTTATATTGGTTTTAGAAGCGTATAATTACGGAGGGATGAGCGGAATAGACCTCCCTCTCAGAGCCTTTATAACGTATTTACTTCCAGCTATCACTCATCACTGTACTTGAAAACTTAATATTTTGCGTGTAAAAATATGTCTATCCCCTGCAATACAAATTTCTAACTACGCCACTGATTGGTTTGTGTTATAAAATATATTATGTCATATAAATGAAGAATAAATGATCTGAGTATACAATATAATATACCAAGATAATTTATTTTTAATAACGCGCGCATTAGTATGCTCTTGATGTATTATATATTATACCTTTATAATATATTATATTATGATGTATATTGCGTGTATATATATATATATTATACTGTAATAATATTTGGACAGACGACTTCTCTTTGTACCGTGATTATCGTGTGTAATCTTTTAACATTGATTTGCCCTTGGTGCATTAAAACGGCGTTAAAACTGTATTTTTCTGCTGTATATATAATAATAATAGTAATAATGTGTACATTATTAAAATATTATATTTTTACTCTGCTCTTCTTTATCTCGTTGACCCGACCGCTATTGCCTCCTCCGATTCCTAAAAAACAAATCATGGCCTACCGTAGGTAGATAGAGGTGCGCACACGCACGTATACGCGCATATATCCATCATATTTACGGATTTTCTTAACTGCCTCTCGATTGTACGCCTCTAATGGTATTAATAATTGGCCTTTTCTCCCTTTGATAGCCAATGATAACAACTATACGTATCGACCATTGCGATATCGAAATCTTAAACGCGCACAAACGCTGTTCGTTCGCGCACACCAGTCAGCGCAAACACAGGTTGGGTCATTCGTTCGCATTTTGGAGCAACTACTGGATATTATTATTACTGTACACACACACGGACGCATAGTAGTGTGTTATAATACACTATTATACTATACATATACACTTTTGCACTGCATCATTTGTCCGTTGTCGTCGTTTGTTCATTTCGGCTGATATTCGTATATATGTAAGTACCTAACCTACCTACTCTAACGCACGATTATTTTTAATATTTTTTTTTATTTTCGACGAAATAACTATATGTTGAACATTTATATTATTTATAACCTCGTTTTTCGATTTAATTTTCAAATGACATGAATTTTTTTTGAATATATGTATTTATTTATTTTAAAATGTAATGTTCAGCATTTGAAAATATAAATTATAATTTAAGTTTCATTGAAAAAATAATTTAATATATAATATAATGTTATTCAAGCAAGTACTATAATAAAGGTATACCTACAAATCAATAGATTACCGAATATAATGTATTATATATATAGGGCAATAGTCATATGGTTGATTATTTCATTCTGCAAAAGGATGGATTCTCATTGGAAATTCGCATCTTCCCGTTTCCGAATAAGAGTTAGTTCTTACTTTCTTAGTACCTATAGTTATTGACATACATAGGGATAAAAAAGGAGAGATAAGACGGGAATAAAAGGATGATATTTTGAGATTGGGGTTAGGGAGTTGATATCACTTTTTACCTTATAAAAAAGAATCGTAAACTCTCTTCCGATATTTTATATTATTAAAAATGCATTTTTCAATCATTATAGCTTTGAATTAATTTTTTGAAAATCTGCAGTTTTTACAATTTTTACTACGATTCGAAACTGCTACATAATATTATGTACGTAATACGTATTACGTGTATGGTAGATATTATCAAATTCGATCGTTTGTTCAAATGATTTTTCTTTCAAATTTTTATTTTAATACATTTTTTATTTTATTTAAGTGGTTTGTGGTGTTAATATTATTCGAATTTTACTTAAGAGGACGCTACACCCGCATATGTTGTCTCCGTCTTACAAGTGCGTAACATACCAAATTTTATGCTCAGCAGATCACGTTTAGCTCCGTTAGTTTAAAATTTAGAGTAAAATGACCTCTTACAAAAATTAAAGGTAACATTACTATCGAGGGCACCTCGTAGGCTTTTTATTATATTTTAATTTTAAAGTGAGTTATGTGTATTTTAAAATTGTAAATTGTTTGTATATCTTAAAATACTCATAACTCACTTTAAAATAAAAATATATACGTAGCGTCCTCTTAATAGTCAATACTCTTTTTCAAGTTGAAAATGCCAAATTATTATTTTGTTTAGTTTGTCTTTTTTGCAAAACATCATATTTTCATGTAAAAGTTAACATAAAACATAAATAATAGCATTGATTATAAATAATAGTATTTATAATGAATGACAATAGTTTGTAGATCTGTTAACTTCGACTGTGTTTATTCGCCGCATAAGGATGAACTGTTTTCATATTTCTAACATTTCTGAACTTAGACGTAGTATTAATGTTAATTTTTGATAAGATTATCGACGATATGCATAATTATATATTTATATATTTAAAGTTTATTGTTAAGATAAATATAAAATGTATATCATCTGAGTTTCCCTACTAACAAGAGCCTAATTCGTTTACATTTCACTATTTCGGGGTTTATAAAAATAATCATTAAAAACAAACATAACATATTATTACCTATAATACTATATATATGTAGGTACTGTTATTTGGTCTGAATTCTGTAACGCGTTATAATATATATATATATATATATATATATATATATATATATATATATATATATATATATATTATATACTTATATCTAATTGTTTTTAGTTTTATACTTGAATTGTGTATGCTACTATTATAATATACTATGCTTAAATTTGGTCACGATGAAACTATATAGGTACCTACTCATAAATACTCTAAATACTCTAAATATCTGTTGATATGAATAAAAAATTAATATTAGGTATATGTACGATTCGCTATATAATAATGTATTATAATACTGTATACCGAACAAATAATGATTGATATACAAAGTTATCGGACAAACTGCGATTAATAACCAAAAACGATATAATAATATTTTATCAAATTCCGATTAGGAACTATAATGTTTCCGTTTAATCATTTCAACGCCCTTGTTTAATTAAAAAAACGGATAGACCGCAAGTGAAAACTTATCTATAATATTCAATGCCGTAGGTATTGTAAAATACGCGTACGTAATTAAATGATCATAGAACGAATGAAATATTTTTTCTTTCTTTCTGCCGCCACTTGATAACAATTTTTCCAACCCGTCTACAGAAAATAGAAAGTGCGTTGAATTTATCCTAAATGATGTGTGTATAATATTTAATATTATTATACACATTGGTTATTACTAGGGCTGGGATTTTAATGCGCTCAAAAACCCCAAAAATGTCCTAAAAAAAAAATGCTTTTATGGCCTAAAAACTCTAAATAATGCCCTAAACAACCCCGAAAAATTCCCTAAAAAAAGAGCAATAAATCTACAAATTTTTTTATTTTTAATAATTTTAGTATAAATTACAATAAAAAGTTTTAAAAAATACCTTATAAAAATCTATTACTAGTGTAAACTGTAAATACATATAGTTTTAGTATGAATCTAAAAAAAAGTTGTATACAAAGTTGGATAGACTTAATCTCATAGACGTGGACTTCGTTCAAGTTTCATACACTTGGTTTCCAAAAACTCAAAAAATGCTCCAAAAACTCTAAAATGCCCTAAAAAATTAAGAAAATGACCTAAAAACTAAAAAATGCAAATTAAACTTTCTTATTCTCATTCAAATGTACATAAAACAAATTTGTGATAAGACGAGCATTGCACAGTAAGCTTTGAAAAACAATGCAAAGTGTATCGAAATCCCGGCCCTAGTTATTACTTATTATTCATTACTCATTATTATTCGCGATTATATCTATATTTGTTTGTGGTTTGTCAGATTATTATCCATAAAACTTTATAAGTAACATTGCATACCCACCTACTATAGTAGTTCTATTTACATTATACGTTTACTTATAAATTTATTTACGACAATTTTTATATGTATTCTTAATTCTCCTCCTATACAGCCGATTAAATCGTACAGAGTAGGTAAACTAGGTGTTATCTACGCGCTATTTGTAAAAAATACCTTCCGGTTTACTTAAGCTTCGCAGTCAGTTCTTTATACAGGGTGACTCTTTTAAGTGGGTACACTAATTATCTCGAAAAGTATTTACTTTTTTCAAAATATTTTTTGCATGGTTTCAAGTTGTTAAAAAACCAACGTTTTTATTAAAAAATTATATTTTTAAATATTTTTTATCCTTATCATTTTTTAAGTTTTTTACTTTTTTGAATGAGAACATAGAGTTTTAATTTCATATTCCAAAGCAGAATATTTTTCTAAGTATTTTTATGATTCATAATAATCGAATTTAGGGCGAGTAGTTTATGAGTTATATGTATTTAAAGTTTAGACAAGCGGAGTAGTGGACAAATATTTTGCGGGGTAACCCCGTATTATACCACTCCACTCTGCCAATCTAAACTTTAAATACTTATAACTCATAAACTACTAGCTCCAAATTCGATTTTTATATATCAAAATACTTAGAAAAATATTCTGCTTTGGAATATGAAATTAAAACTCTATGTTGTCATTCAAAAAAGTAAAAAACTTAAAAAATGATAAGGATAAAAAATATTTAAAAATATAATAGGAAGTTATAAATTTATAACCAATAAAAATTTGGGGGTGCTAATATGAAATTTGGAGGTGCTATGCGCCCCAAAATTGCGCCTATTTAGTAGATGCAAATGATGCAATATTATTAATTTAAGTAAAAATGTAATACTTTTCATTATACTTGCCAAATTCTTAATCAAGAACAATTTTCATGTTTCAATTATTAATTAAATAAATATTCACATTTTTATGAATAAACTTCATAGGCTAGGAATCATGCCTGTTTTTAATTAAAACTATAGCCATTTTTCATAAAAAATAGTACATTTTTTTCTGAGGGATGAGGAATATAGGTGGTTAAATTAAACTATATTTTAATATTATTTGATTATTAAACTATTAAAAATATATGTATAGGTATATACTAAAAAAATTAAAATTAAAAATAATATCAATCGCTGTGACGATGTTTACAATAAATGAACTAATGTAAATTGTAATAATAATAATAATAAGTATTATTATTATTGTAAGGTACTTCGTCATGATTTATTGTAATATAATACATTCAGAAAACAACCAAAATACTGCAATTATTTAATTTAATTTATGATATTTTTGTACATAGTTTTTCACTAAAAATTATGGAAATGGAACGCGCATAATATTGAGTTGCATATTTTAAATTAATATTTTTATAGAATGCTAGATGAGTACGAACGTACCTATAGTATGCAATTATATAATTATAAATGTATAAATAAGCAAAATTAAGTATATTTTTATTATAAAATATAAGCATACATTATATAATTTTTTAATAGCGAAAAATTATAAGTTCAATGATTACTGTTCACTATATAATTAATTATTCTTTGAAATATATAACAGTATCATAAACGTACTTGGTCGTTAGCTTAGAAAAACTATTAATCAGAAAATAATAATCTCGTCAATTTGAAATTTTTATGATTTTATTTTTGACATCTATTTGAGTATAAGTTAGTTATTATGTATACGCATTTATTTGTATAATATGTAAAATTTAGTAAAACAGTTTGTTATTGAATTATGTAGAACACTAGAACACGAATACATTTATTTAGGAAATATTGTATCTGCTAAATCCATTGTCCAAAATGTCACAATAAAATGGGGACAACAGATGACCTAACTGCATAGTGTGGAACTGCCTAGTTGTGTTGAACATATACATCGTGTATTATTATTATTTATCTATTTTTCGTTATTGCGAACATTCATTATAAGAACATTATTATAGCAATGATTTCAATAATTGTGTATGAATAATTTTCAGTTATTTTATTTTATTTGTCTATACATGCGTGTATATCAATCGTGATACAGGAATATACGTACCTAATGTGTTACTCTTCATCCATGAACTACTAAAGGTAGACACTCGGAAATCCTTCGTTGACATAAATACAACTTATATACCTAACTATAATATGTTTAATGTTTATGTGTAATTAATTTGATACTAATTTTGGTGTATTAGGTTCATAAATATTGCAAGAATTAATTATTAAATATTCATAGTAATTAACATATTGCCTACTAAATTATTTGTGTGGCATAGTTTTTTTTCTCTTGTATACAATACAATATTATTCTATAGGCTGTATTGGCCCATATTATATAAAGTTTGCATTACAAGTTTTAAATTTGAGACGAAATGTAAATAACACAATTTGAATAAATCTCGTGTTTACTGTTTTAGTTTTTTTATACTATTAATTTATATAGTTCTACGAATAATATTAAAAGTTAATTTGAACAAAACTGACTTTTAATTGATAACATCAGTTTAATTTAAAATTACCTACAATATTATATACTATATTAAAAAATATAGTTTCAGTGAGATTTAATACTATTTTTATGAAACAATTAACTCGTTTGATATTATAGGATCTTGCCATCTTGGTATGCAAATGTAACTAAATAATGCATAGTAGACATTAAAGTTATCAGAAATCGCTAAATTAATGTTGTAAACGATTAAATACCTAAATAAGTATATTTTCAATATCATGACGAGTAGTTTATATTAAACACATTAAAAATAAAATAAAATTAAGCGTAATTAAAAATATTTTTACGTCATTTCATTTAATCGACTTTATCGTTGACGATATATGAAGCCTCAATGGCGTCAGTAGTTTTGTTGACGATTTTGCAAATATCGAACTCGATCGATATTATATTGAAACATTGGTGATAACATATAAATAGAGTAGAATAAACCATAAAATATTGGAAAGGGTACTCAATTTTTAATAGTGTATTTCTATCTAACTTATTGTAATTTTATCTTACCAGCTCGTTTAAAAATGTATTGTTGATAACTTAAAATTGTTTTTTGTATCAATAATGTAATTATCTTCATTTAAATTTGACTGATTTTTTTTTAAATTTATTACTTTGGAAAAGTACTTCAAGTGTTCTTTAAATACACTCATAGATTACTCCAGTAATTATAATTATATTTATTATCATTATTATTTTTAGCCACTTCAATTTTTAAATGCATAATTTTTTTTATAAATATAACTATATAAGAGTATTTTTATGATGAAATAAAAATGTTAATATGAAATATCAGTTAAGATGAATCCGTGAATGTTATAGTAAGTATACCAAATAGAAATACATTAGTTTCATATTTAATGTATTAATGTCTAATAAAAGAAAAAAAATGTCACCCAAGGGCCAAGACTCAATAGTTCCCAAAAGTCAAATTGCTTACCAGTAATTAATAATTGAATATGGTATTTACTATTATATATATATGTGTGTGTGTGTGTAAACATATACTTATTGATAATAATGAGCGTTAAATTGTCTTTTTATCTCTTATTTTTAAAATGGTATAATAAACTTTTAGACGTTAATACGTAATTATGTGTAATCTTTAATGATAAATATATTTTTACATTTAAATTGTAATTACGATTCGTGTAATTATGATCAATAAAGAATCTCAATGAACGCTGCAGCTCATAGAAAAAAATCCTAATGTAGAATCCTTTCCTATATCTATTAGTCACACAGAAATCAGAAGTTAAGAGGACGCTACACCCGCATGTGTTGTCTCCGTCTAACACATGTACAACAGCATAAACTGTTTCATGCTGGACAGAACCACTCAGGTTGTAGTGACAGATGAGACTCCAAATTGGCAAATTGATTTACAATATAGTTAAGAACGTTATCCGTGAAAGATCATTTTTATTTAATTGATTAAGTATTTTTTCAAACTTGGATAACTTTTTTTGTAGTTCCGATAACGAGAAAATGAAAACGAAATTTTACTGCAAAATTCTCCTTTTTATTTATGTGCTGGAAATTTAGTTTATTTGTTATGTCCGTAGCCTTATCGGTTCTTTGCCGCACAAAACAGTTTTTGCTATGTTTCATATTTATTAGACGAAGACAACACAATGTGTGGGTATAGCGTTATCTTAAAGGAATTTTCAAATAAGAGAACTCTCTCCTTGGGGGTGGTTTAAGGATAGGTATCATCATTCTGCGTATTGTCTGTATTGTGGCACGATGTTTTTTGAATTCCATTATGCAGGGGGTGGTTGGACCGGGTTAGGGTTGCAGTGGTGGTGTTGTTTAGGTTTTTGAAGTCACTATAGAAAATCTTCGTGTTTCGGGGTGGAGACGAATGCAGAAATGTTTAGCACGGGTTGATCGGTAGAAAATAAACGAAACGAAACGAAGTACGGAAACAAAAACACGACAATATTTGACCCAGTGCTGCGTCCTGCGTCGCACTACACGAACACGATTGTTGCGCTCGCCTCCGTCGCCGCCGCCGGCAGATATCGCCGTGTCGTTATATTGACCTTGTGGCGAGACTGCGTTCCGTTGGCGGCGGCATACAGCGCTAATCGCGGCAGTCGAGGATACCAAAGACCCGATGACGCACCGCGTCCGCGTGTAGACGACCCGATCGTGCGCGTGCGCGCAAACGATCCCTCAACCAATCGGAATGCCCGTTCTGGTATCACGCCACCGACTATCCTCGGGTCACGCCACTTCCACAATTCCACAGTTCCGCCTCCCCGCCGACGCTGACGATACGTGGTAGAAACGGTTTTTTCTACATTTTTTTACTACCAATTTTTTTTTTCATCACCTCTTCCGTTTCTCAACTGTGTAAGTATTCGACGTAGTAAAGAAGACTAGCAAAAGCGACTGTACTACAGTGATCTGCATCACTGTCGTGTCTGGCGTCCGTTCGAATAATATCGCCAAACTATATTATTTTTAAGATTTACCAACACTATATTATTATCGTTAAACCTCATATGAGCGTACTTTAATATTATTCGCGTGTTCGAATTTAAAATCATAAAACGATCGTCGGCGTGTTACAAATTTACAACTATCGTAGTATAAAATATTAGTCGTGTAACGTCGGTAACGATACGAGTTAATCGCACGTGATTAATATCACATGTCCACATCCGGCTTATTGAATACGTCGTGAGTTTAGTAAACGTCAAGCCTCTTCCGGTAAATTTAGTGGTTAGAAGCTACGCGCGCTTACTTGTCGGGTTAACACATACCACTCGACTCGCCGATCAACAATATTGTATACTTAGACACCTAGTGCGACTGAAATGGGTAAGATACTAAGATATAACTAATTAAATCGTTTAGATGATAACGATAATCATAATTTATAATAATTATTATTCATATAGTACCTACTATGATAATATTGTGTTGTGTGCCACTCGAGAGATTACACGCCGCCGTCTAGTCGTGTTATCTTTTAAGCTTAGTATTCGTGTGCGATAACAGCGTCTTGGCCGTCGCCCGCCGTGTTGCCCACACGGCCACACAATTTACGGAAGGCCCATAGTTGATGTTACATTTCTTCTCTCTTTACTCTTCTGAAATTAATTTTTTTTTTATCTCGACCGTGTTTCTCTATGATATCATACGTTTAGCTCAATCGTGCGATTCACTTTTGTAGGTACTATTACACAAATATAGGTTTATTACATTTAATTTATTTCAATTCACGTATATGAAGTCATATTCATATCTGCGGGCTGCGATTGTGATTTTATTTTATTAACTGAGTAATTATCACGTCGTTATTGGGCTGCTATTGAATATTATAACCTGGTAGTAATTATTTATATTCATTGGTCGATGATCTCGTGTACTATTGTTGGCCCAATATGAACTACTGGCAAGTTATTAATAATCATCATCAATTTTGTTTTATTCTAATGCAATTCAATGGTCAAATCGTTTCAATCTGACACATATTATCACTTATTCACGTGCTTCTCAAATCATCTCTCAGTTTTGTCATGGAATTTTCATTTAATTCCTTAAAACGTGACAACAGCGGATAACTGCCGCCGATTAGAACCTACTTATTTATCGCCTTATTGACTTCGTATAATATAATATTACTGAATATTACCGGTTTACTGTCCAGTTGGATGGGGTAATTTTGACTATTCCACATTTGCAATTCGTTGGAACTGCTGCGTAAATTCGTTATCAAACCACCGTTCAACACACTATACCATTCAACACGTGACACTTTTTAATGACAAATAGTTTCAATTGAATTATTACTATTATTATTTTTAAATTCCAATGTATTAGAGTTTGTTACCACGATTTAAATTTTATAATTTTAATAATAACTCACAATCATTTGTGATACATCCTATAGTGAATGATGAAAATCATAGCGTGTGGTGTGTACAATACTAACATTACCTACAGATCTTACATTCCCATCTGCTTATTATATAACGGAAAAATACGATTCTATCAGAATTTTTTTAAACTATTAACGTCCTATCCAAATATTAGGTTTATTGGTACACGATATTATTATTATTGTACTTAATATACCTATTACTGTATTTAAGAAGGTTTTTTGTTAATCATTGATGTTTGTTAACGACATCGTTAAAATCTGAATTTTGCACCATCATTTATAAATTTTTATAATTTACAACACCTCTGGTAACAATAATAATTCGTACCTCGTCGATATTAAGAAACATTGAATAATACATTTTTTTTGACACGTTATCAAAATGTTTATTCTTTTTAAATCATACTAGATGTTAGAAAAATTGAACAAAGTAGTACCTACCTTCCTAAATACAAAACTTTTTTTATTGACGTTTACGTACGTAAATCGTTGAATTTTCCTACTCCTGGCCTGAATTCGCCTGATTATATAATAATGTAGGTAATATTATCTAGTAATCTGGTAATTTTTAAAATTATTCATAATATGTAATCTTATTATTTTATGAAAATATAGATACCTACGAAAAACTAGTTTTACTTGTTAATTGGGAAAAAGTGGCGTTCACGGCCTACTTTATATGTCTAGTGTGATTTTATTACAACCTTTTTCAAGGTTGTGGGTATTTTAAACATCGTAACAAATACATACTCTTGGAAAATCCGCGTAGGCACAAGGCACATAACATTGAAACTTTTAGTAGATTTTAATAAATTATTATTGAACAATAACCTGATCTAGGCATCTAGTTTGACCTTAAATTAGCTACTATAGAAAAAATAGCATGTCGTTTATTCACATAATCAATATATTGCAACTGACATTTAAAATAAAATCTTACAGTATTATTTTTGTTGGATATCGTATTATTTTAGTGAATGTGAAATATGGATAATTACACGGATAGATAGGTACATTAAATAAATTGTACACTATAAATATTCCCCCAAAACATCGCGGGAACTTTAATATAAGAATATGTCATCTTAAATTATACCTTATTAGTGGTAATAACTACTTACTAATTATTAATAATTACGTCTTAAAATATTAAGTATAATTCCATTTCAAGTAGATTAGTACTATTACTCTTAACGTTCAAAGTTTGTTTGTAATGAGAAATGCCTACAGTTAATAGATTTTACAATGTTTTTGTTGACATAAAATACTAGGGTTAATGCTTTTAGGTATGATAAACAATTGAACATATACTGAATTAAAATCAATTTTTTAGTTGCCTAGTGACCACCTACCTGACAATATGTAAAGGATTATTTTTTTTTATCTACATAGCAGGTAAACAACATTTGAGGTAATTTATTGGAACTGCTGAATTATTTTTATCTTAGATTGTTCCTTGTTTTTTGATTGCTATGTTAGTTTATTTTAATATAAACAAATAATACAAAAATTTAATTTTAGTTATGATATAAAATATAACATAAGTTAAATATATTTCTTATAATAATTCATTTTAATTAGATACCTGTGGAGATAGATAGCTATGTTTAGTTAAACATTTTTTTTTTTAAGAAATATGAATAATGTAAATATCTACCAAGTATTAATTATTTAGTACATACATCACCTACTTAATCAATTATGTTCCACTTTTATTTGTTTCTAAATAATAATTGAACATGATATTTTTATTGCGATTTACTAATATATGGTTATAAACAAGAATTAAATGAAACATTAGGTATATTATTATAAGATGGGTTAATATACTTAGTTAATATTAATAGTTGGATCTTCAGTTCTATTATTATTTTATATTGGTTCTATCTAATATAAAACCAATTATCATATCATTACATTAATTAACGTGAACATATTTTTATGAAGATAAGCAAAATTAAGTTTTATTTTATCGTCATTATACATTGTTTTTTTACTCAATATTAATTATTGGCTATCTTATTTTATTTTATTTTGATACCAATATATTGTTTAAAAAACATTTCAGTAGCTGAAGGCACAATGCCAGCAAGATTCCCACAGGATAATCAACAACAAACCACCAATGGGGCTTTGAATGGTAACTCTTCATACTCTGGAAACGATGAGATAGTCATCAGTGGTATCTCTGGACGTTTTCCTGAATCAAATTCAATCGCAGAGTTCAGAGAAAATCTGTATGCTGGGGTTGATTTGGTTACAGATGATGATCGTCGTTGGCCAGCTGGTAAGTAAAGTAGTAGGTTACTTGTGTTATATATCTACACGTTACTTTTCGAATAACAATTATATTTATATTTTTTTATATAACTTATTCTAGGTCTCCATGGCCTCCCAATAAGAACTGGAAAACTTAAGGGATTGGAATATTTTGATGCCAATTTCTTTGGAGTGCATGCTAAACAGGCTGAAGTCATGGACCCACAACTGAGATTACTTTTAGAATCTACTTACGAATGTATTATAGATGCTGGTAAGATAAGTTGTTCATTTTTGTTCAATATGTATTTGTATTTCACAATAAACCACAAGATATTAAGACTAATATTAATTTGTTTAATAGGTGTGAACCCAGATGAAATACGTGGATCTAAAATCGGAGTTTACATTGGTGCATCAAACAGTGAAACTGACGATTATTTGAGTAGACTGCCAGAACGTGTCAATGGTTATGGATTGACTGGATGTTGCCGGGCTATGTTTGCCAACAGAATCTCATACACATTTGATTTTAATGGACCCAGTTTTGCTATAGATACAGCATGTTCCAGCAGTTTAGTTGCAATGTCACAAGCAGTGCAAGCTATAGAGAGTGGGCAGTGTGATGCAGCTATTGTAGGAGGTTGCAATTTATTGTTGAAACCTACAAATTCTTTGCAGTTTCATAGATTGAGCATGTTATCACCACAAGGAATGTGTAAAGCCTTTGATGTCACAGGTAAATCAATTGATATTTATAATAAAAAAATAAATATTTTTTTGAATTATGCATTTTTATTTTAGGAAATGGATATGTGAGGAGTGAAGCTGTTGTTACAGTTTTCTTGCAAAAGGCTAGTGTAGCAAAACGTAATTATGCCACCATTATGGGAGCACTTATTAATACTGATGGATTTAAAGATCAAGGAATTACATTCCCAAGTGGTGCAATGCAAAACAAACTTATCCAAGAAGTATATGCTAAATGTGGTGTTAATCCAGCTGAGGTGTCATATGTGGAAGCTCATGGAACAGGAACAAAAGTATATCAATTCATTTGTTTTAGATATTAAGATAACACTTGTTAACTGACAATGTTTGCATTTAGGTTGGTGATCCACAAGAAGTTAATTCAATTGCTGAATTTTTCACCAAAGATCGTACTACACCTCTGTTAATTGGTTCTGTTAAATCAAACATGGGTCATTCTGAACCCGCTTCTGGTCTTTGTTCATTAGCTAAAATCGTGATTGCCTTGGAATCTGGAAAGATTCCTGGAAATCTTCATTTTGCCAACCCAAACCCTGATATTCCAGCTTTATTAGATGGAAGATTACAAGTAATTTTATATTAAATCAGTTATTTAAAAAAAAAAACATTATATGTTATATATATTTTAAATTTATAGGTTGTGAACAAAAATTGGGATTACAGCGGAGGCTATGTAGCACTTAACTCTTTTGGTTTTGGTGGCGCTAATGCTCATGTTTTATTGAAGTCTAATCCAAAATCAAAGACTGCTCCAATTCTAAATAATGTACCACGTTTGATTGCCATATCTGGAAGAACCGAAGATGCAGTTAACAACATGTTAAAAAATGTAAATTGCATTGAAGACTTCAATTTATTATTTTAATTATTAATTGTATGTAAATTTGTTAGATTACTGATACACCATTAGATGATGGTTTTGTAGCTTTATTACATGATATCCATGCTAACAATATTAATGGGCATGGTTATAGAGGATACACAGTCCTTGGCAAATCCATCTCTGAAGTGACTGTAAGTTATTTTAATTTTAAATGTTAGATTATTAAAAATACTGAATTTATATCTATTGTATAACTACATTATTATTGAATAATTGCATTTTCAGGAAGTTAAGCCTACTAAAAGACCAGTTTGGTTTGTTTTCTCTGGAATGGGGAGTCAATGGGCTGGTATGGTTGAAGGGCTCCTTCAATTAGAACCATTTGCCAGAGCAATTAACAGAGCTGCGTCCGTACTTCAAGTTGAAGGATTAGATTTGCTAAGTATTCTTAACTCAAAAGACGAAACAACATTTGACAATGTCCTCAACTCATTTGTATCTATAACATCCATGCAGGTTAGAATTATAATTAAAAACACACATATATATATAATATATATATTTATTACGATTAATCAATTTATTGTGTGTTAAAGGTTGCTTTAGTTGATTTATTGAAATCAATTGGAATTGAACCAGACGGTGTCGTTGGTCACTCAGTTGGAGAACTTGGTTGTGCATATGCTGATGGTACATTTAATGCTGATCAAGCAATTTTAGCTGCATTCTGGAGAGGTCGTAGCATTCTGGAATCTAAATTGCCACAAGGATCGATGGCTGCTGTCGGTAAGTTATATTTAAATATGTTTATTAATCAATAATAATTATGGTTTAGGTAACTTAATTTTATTGACAATATATTATATGTATATATATATCAATACTAATACCACTTTCAATAATTTTTAGGTTTATCATGGGAAGAAACTAAAAAACGATTGCCCGCTGACTTAGTCGCTGCTTGTCATAATAGTGAAGATAGTGTAACAGTATCTGGCCCACCATCAAGTCTAACTGCTTTTGTCAAAACATTACAAGCCGAAGGAATTTTTGCAAAAGAAGTTAAGAGTTCTGGATATGCTTTCCATTCCAAGTACATTGCTGATGCTGCACCTAAGCTCCGTAACAGTTTAGAAAGAGTAAGCATTTGTTTTATTAATTTTAAATCTGTTTGCAAATATTTAATTTAATAATGTATATTAAAATTATTTGCTATTTATATTTTATAATAGATTTTACCGAATCCAAAACCTCGTACCTCCCGATGGATCAGCTCTTCCATTCCTGAAGCTTTATGGAACACTCCACTTGCTCAAATGAGTTCAACTGCTTACCATGTTAACAACTTATTGGCTCCAGTTTTGTTCCATGTAAGATAATTACAATGATTTATATTCTCTATGTTGTACATTCTTTTATTAAATTTCCATATTTTTATTTTATTTAGGAAGCTCTTGCTCATGTACCAAAAGACGCTGTTGTTATTGAAATCGCACCACATGCATTACTTCAAGCTATTCTTAAAAGAGCACTTGGACCAGAATGCTCTTGCATTGGTCTTACTAAGCGATCAACAAACCCCGAGGGAAATATTTCTGTATTGTTATCAGCCATTGGAAAGTAAGTTTTATTCATATGAATTATATAGATTTGTAAAATTAAAAAATAATGCTATTATGTTGATGATTTTAGACTGTACAATTCTGGAGTCCAACCTAAAATTAAAAACTTATACCCAGCTGTCTCATATCCAGTAGCAAAGGGAACACCTATGCTTCAGTCATTAATTGAATGGGATCATTCTGTCGAATGGCTTGTTACCAGTTTTGTCCAAAAGGTAAATTTAATGTTTATGAATACAAATTTTGTTTCTTATGTTTATATCAACTGTGAAAAGTTGAAATTTTACTTTTTAAATATGAATTGTAGGAAGCTGGAGCTGGAGAAACTGTTATTAAAGTTGATTTAAGTACTGAAGAAGACCAATATTTGTCTGGACATGCCATTGATGGTAGAGTATTATTCCCTGCTACTGGATATTTGGTAAGATATAATTTTTTTTTTAATTTTTTAAACACTGAGTATACAATTGTAATTTTTATAGACACTTGTTTGGAAAACTTTTGCTAAACTTCAAGATAAGAACATTGAAGAATTTCCAGTTGTTATTGAAAATGTACAATTTTTACGTGCAACTATAATGCCCAAAGATGGTAATTATTAAGATACTATAATATGATATACAATAAAATAAAATATTTATAATTAAGCATAAATCACAAATAAATAATTATTAATGTGAAGTACTCAAGTACATAATATGATATAATTTATCTTAAGTTAATCTTCATAAACTACACCTTGATTAATTTACAATTTTTTTTTGTTGTATCACAGGAAATGTTAACTTCCTCATCAACATTTTTGAAGGAACTGGCAATTTTGAGATTTGTGAAGGTGGCTCAGTTGCTGTTACTGGCCGTATCTACATTCCTGATGATATTGAAACTGAACAATTAGAACTTCCTGAACCATATGTTGACGAAAATAATTTACCACTTAAATCTGCAGACATCTACAAAGATTTGGGACTTAGAGGATATGACTACAAAGGGGCATTCCGCGGAGTTAATGAAGCTGATAACAAAGGTTATTAGTGAAAATGTATTCGTACTTAATATATTAAAAAATATGAGTTAAAAATTGTAGTCTGAATTTCCGTATAAATACTAAATAATATAATATATTAATATTTTATGATTTTAGGCATTAGTGGAAAATTGAATTGGATTGGAAACTGGATCACCTACATTGATACAATGTTGCAGTTCTCTATTTTGGGTTTGAAAACTAAGGAGTTGTATTTGCCAACAAGAATGCAAAGAGTTATTATTGACCCTGCAAAACATTTAGAATTTATTGAAACTCTACCAGAAAATAGCCGTAAGTGGCTTTAACTTAAAAGTCGATTGTCTGTGTATAGACAATTGTTCATAACAATTAGAATTTTTTCATTTTTTTAGCTGTCCCGGTATACATGTACAGAGATATTGATGTCATCAAATCTGGTGGTATTGAACTACGTGGCATGAAAGCAAGTTTAGCTCCAAGAAGACAACAATCACAAGCCGCCCCTAAATTAGAAAAGTACACTTTTGTACCATACAATGCTGATAAGGTAATTTACTAAACTGTCTAGATATATTTAAAATATTAAATAATAATTATAGTTTTTAGTGTTTAAAAAATATGAGTTTTCATTAAAGGTTTAATTTTTTTCCCATTCAAATCCAAATAATTAGCATTGACATTTTATATTGAAAGGTTTTTATGTTTAATATTATTGAACTAAATATATAAAACTACTCTAGCTCAGCTTCTCGAAATGTGTTTTAACATAATAAATAATCTTTAATGGTTTAGTTATATAATTATAAATATCAACAGGCTTCACCTGTAACGGATGTCTCAAGTGTTTTCGCTGCTTACCTCCAGATTGTTTTGGAAAATAGTGCTGGTGCTATGAAAGTAAAAGTTGTTGAATATGGAGCAGACAAACCATTTGAAGGAATTTATATGCCAAATGTGGTCAACATTTTAGAATCTGAACCATTAATATCTGTAAGTATTTAAGTCTAAAATGATGTGCATTAAATGTGTTTGAGTAACAATTTTTTTTCTTCTAGTTGGATTCTGTCCTAGTTACAACTCAAATACAAGCTTTGGCTCCATTTTTGGGACCAATGGAAGTGAAAATGACAAATAAATCATTAGAAAATGGTCCTATTGAATCTAATGCTCATGTAGCAATCGCTTTTGATGTGTTACAATCACAAAATAAATTAAATAATTTGACAGAGTCAGTTAAAGATGGTGGTTTTATTGTTATTTCTGAATCTGATAATGTGTCTCAAAGCCTCATTGAAAATAGTAATCTTAATTTTATCAGCAAGTTAACTGCTGAAGATAGAACTTTCTACTTGTTGAGAAAGGTAATGCGGCTACTAAATTAGTTATATATTGAATCAATATTATTGATTATGTAATTAAAACATAAGTATAATTATATAAATTAACCTAATTCGAATATTTTTAATTGTTTTATTTGTTATTCAGCCGAGTGAAGAACTACCAATTAGTGAAATTATTCAAGTGTCTGAAAAATCTTATGAATGGGTTGAGACATTAAAATCAGCTCTAAAAACTGCAGAAGCTGACCCTAGCAAAAAAATAGTTTTGTTTGCTCAAGGAGAAGAAACTAACGGAATTATCGGTTTAGTAAATTGTATCAAACAAGAACCTGGTGGTAATAGTGTCAGATCTGTGTTCATTCAAGACCCAGCTGCACCAAAGTTCTCTTTAACCGCTCCTCTATATGCTGCACAGTTGAAAAAAGATTTATTAAGCAATGTATTGAAGCCTAATGGAGTATGGGGTTCAATGAGACATTTGAAATTAGAAAACCAACAAGATAAGCCCTCGTTACAAGTCGAACATGCTTATATTAATGCTTTGACGAGAGGAGATTTGAGCAGTTTGAAATGGATTGAAGGACCCTTAACTTATTACAAGTGAGTTTTTATTACTTAAGATTAAAGTTTATTTATTTACAAGCATTTATAATTTTAGACCTGAATACAATCCAAATACTGAATTATGTACCGTTTACTACGCTCCACTCAACTTCCGTGATATTATGTTAGCATCCGGAAAACTTCCTCCTGATGCATTGCCTGGTGATTTGGCTGGACAAGTATGTTTCTTCCAACTTTTATTTTATTTATTGATTGAATGCCAGCGAACTGTTTATTTTTTCTCTTAGGCCCAAGCATAACATAAACCAAATGTATTCACACAAAAATGTTTTGTATTTCTTGATGTTTATGAGTTATCTGCATACCAACTATTACACAAATGTGTTATGAAGTTTATTTAAATATTGTCTTATAAAAATTGAATAGGTACCTATTTAAATCAACAATTTTTTTTTAATTTTCAATATTGATTATAATTAGTCAGATAATTATAAAATGTAAAACCTATATTTTTACAAAACCCTCACAAATTTATCTTCTGCAATTTTGTAATAGATGGTTTTGGTCTGTACATTAGTAAAATTAAAAATTATTTTATATAAATTATTTTATTTATCTTGTTTGTGTATCTGAGAAATAGAACAAAAATCGTACTGACATCCTCTTATCAATTTATAATTAGTGCCAACATTCAGATATTTTTATACTATATTATTTATTTTAGGACTGCATTCTTGGACTTGAATTCTCTGGTCGTAACTCTAAAGGTAAAAGAGTGATGGGTATGCTTGCTGCTCGAGGATTGGCTACAAGTGTTCTTGCTGATCCTGGGTTCCTATGGGAAGTACCTAGTAAATGGACATTGGAAGAAGCATCAACTATACCCGTTGTTTACGGAACTGTAAGACATTTTTTTCACATTTAATCTTAGGAAAATTAATATATCTTATTATTTATGTTACCAAATTACTGAGTTTCAGTTAATTTAGCCGCAATAAGTATATAAAATATTTTTTTATTTTTATTTTTTTTTTTAGGCCTACTATGCTCTCTGTGTAAGAGGGCGAATGAAACCAGGTAACTCATTATTAGTTCATGCTGGAACTGGAGGCGTAGGTCAAGCAGCCATCGCTATTGCTCTACATATGGGTGTTACCGTTTACACTACTGTTGGTAGCAAACAAAAGAGAGAATTCTTGAAAAAGACTTTCCCTAAGGTATAATCATAATCTTATTCCAAAAGATTTGTCTATATAATTAATAATTAATGATTTTATTTAGTTAACTGACAAAAATATTGCCAACTCCCGTGACACAAGTTTTGAACAACATGTATTGAGAGAAACCAAAGGCCGTGGTGTGGATCTTGTCCTTAATTCATTGTCAGATGATAAACTCCAAGCATCTGTCCGTTGTTTGGCCAAAGATGGTCGTTTCCTTGAAATTGGTAAACTTGATTTGTCCAACAATAGTCCACTAGGAATGTCTGTTTTCTTGAAAAACACTACATTCCACGGCATTCTTTTGGACTCTTTGTTTGATGCCAAATCAGAGAGTGAAGACAAGAAAGAAGTTGTAAGATTGCTAAACGAGGGTATTAAGAACGGCGCAGTAAATCCTCTACCAGCCACAGTGTTCACTGAATCTCAAGTAGAACAAGCGTTCAGATTTATTGGATCTGGAAAACATATTGGAAAAGTAGTATTGAAAATTAGAGATGAAGAATCCACAGCAGTTGTTAAGCCTGCAACAAAATTAGTAACTTCAATTCCACGATCTTACATGAATCCAGACAAAACCTATGTGCTTGTCGGAGGTCTAGGAGGATTTGGGTTGGAATTAGCCAACTGGTTGATTGTTAGAGGAGCCAAAAACCTTGTACTAACTGCTAGAAGTGGAATCACTACTGGTTATCAAGCTGCATGTGTTGGCAATTGGAAAGAATCTGGTGTCAATGTATTGATCTCCAAGGCAGATTGTTCAACATTAAAAGGAGCTCAACAATTAATTGACGACAGTAACAAATTGGGACCAGTCGGAGGCGTATTCAACTTGGCCGCTGTAAGTAATATGAATTATTTTTCCAGATATATTGAAATGTTGCAAGTGCCTTTGAGGTATTATATTTAAATAAATATAAATTATAACATTTTGTTACATTTTCTAGTTTGATTTTCATTTATAATTGGTAATTAATTATTTTAAGGTATTGAGAGATGCATTTTTAGAAAATCAGACACCACAAGATTTTGAAATTGTAAGCAAACCTAAAGTAACTGGTACCAAAAACTTAGACGTAGTCACCAGGAAGTCTTGTCCAGAACTCGATCACTTTGTTGTGTTCTCATCTGTATCTTGTGGACGTGGTAATGCTGGTCAAACTAATTACGGTTTTGCTAATTCTGTCATGGAAAGAATTTGTGAAGCCAGACAAGAAGCTGGTCTCCCAGGGGTATGTTGTTATCAATATAAATAATATAATACAATTTAATAATATGCCACAAATTAAAATCAATTAAATTTTATATTAGTAATTTATTTATTTTAGATTCTGAACGAAGTGATGAATGTATTGATTTTACAATGATGTGTGTTTTTTTTTTTTGTGTCCGTGTACAGCATAACTAGTCGAAATAATGCTTCAATTTCAAACTTTTGGGGTGTGGTTTCCGATGTAAAAGTGAATATCCTTGGTGCATTATAGAGGTCAAAAGTAAACATTTTCCAACAGTTTTCAAAAAAATCGAGAATAACAAAAAAAAAATGACAGAAAAAAGGGAATTTTTACGCAAAATCAGTTTCGACTAAATCGATTTTTTTATATGGTTGTAATGTTAGTGTTATCTATATACAATTTAATTTTCAAAATTTTTTGAGTTATTTATAGACCATTGTGTCGGTAAAAAAATGTTGGACGACCAAAAAAACTTGAAAATTTAATACAAGGTTCCTTATGAGTTCTTATTGTAGCTAAAAAAATTAAAAATCGTAAGTCACAATTTTTTTTAATAAGCGTTTATAGTTCAAAATTTTACGAAATCTGTCGAAAACGCGAAAATTTGCAAGTAATTTTGAAGTTAAAAAATCATAAAATTTTTTGCGTTTATAACTAAGGATTAAAAATACAACACTAAGTTTTCCATAAGTTTTCCTTCAAGTAGCTATAGAGAAAACTCGAAGCATCATTATAGGACAAATTTTAAGTGCGTTTGAATTTTAAATTTTTACGAAATAGCGTAACGATAACGATTTATCCTGAAACGATTTTAAATATTTGTTATTATTCAAAAAGTATAAGTCGTAGATACTTGAAAATTTTATCAGTTATTTAGATTGGCATTTTCTTTACATGATTTAATCTTCAAAATATTTTGACTTTTTTTGAGATATTTATAGATCACTGAAATTTTCAATTTTTCTGAAAATTTTTTTTTGAAGTGTCGATAAAATTTTTTTGGCCCTATCAAAATACTTGAAAATTTAATACAAAATTCCTCATAAGTTATTCTTATAGTGATTAAAAAATTATAAGAATACATAGGCACAATTTTTTTTATTAGCATTTGAAGTTCAAATATTGACAAAAATTTGTCAAAACCATGAATATTTGCAAATTATTTTGTAGTTCAAAATTCATAAAATTGTTTGTATTTATATCTAAGGTTAAAAAATGCAACACTAAGTTTTCCATAAGTTTTGCTTCAAATACCTATAGAGAAAATTTGAAGCCTCATTATAGGAAAAATGAACCATGAATATTTTTTTTTTGTGTTTGTCATTACGTTTTGGGGCAGTAAAAATGCTTTGAATTTTAACTTCAGTGCCTTGTTAAATCAGAAAGTGAATCTAGTTGATACTTTGGGGGATCAAAAGTAAAAAATTCTTAATATTTTTCTAAAGAATCGGGATGAACAAACAACAATTTAACGGAAAAACAGGAAATTTTACGTACAATCAGTTTTTGACAAAATCAATTTTGATTTTTTATGTAACTTTAAAACAAATGACCATTAATACATGAAATTTTCACCGAATGTTCATATAAGTACCTATGATCTATCCACCATGAAATTTAAAAAAAAATTGACTTAAGTTGAACTATTCATAGGTATATGCAATTTTCAATCATTATTAGTTTTTTTTTAAAATTAAAATCGATAAAAATTTATTTTTTAGGTAGAAAATCTTGAAAATTTAATACAAGGCTCTTTACATATTATTACAATATCAGTTGAAAAATAAAATAAATTCATAGTTACAATTTTTTTTATAAGCATTCAAAGTTTGAATTTTGATAAAATACGTAAAAATCACAAAAATTCACAAATTATCTTAAGCTAGAAATTAATAAAAAATTGTCATTTTTAAACTAAGATTTAAAAAATTAATATAAGGTTCCTTACAAGTTTTTCAATCTTTATCACAAAAAAAATGTCCACTGGAAATGCAAATTAAATTTTTATAAGCATTTGAATTTCAAATATTGACAAAAATTCGTCAAAACCATGAATATTTGCGAATTATTTTGTAGTTCAAAATTCATAATATTGTTTGTATTTTTATCTAAGGTTATAAAATTTAACACCAAGTTTTCCATAAGTTTTGCTTCAAATAGCTATAGAGAAAATTTGAAGCGTCATTATAGGAAAAATGTTTTAAGCGTTTGAGTTTTAAATTTTTATGAAATTGCGTAATGATAACGATTTATCCTCAAACCAGGTATATGTATATCTATGATAATATAAGCAGGGGTACGACATTCCCTATCTTTTTATGTTAAATAAATGGGTGACCTTGGATGCCGCCAAGTGCCGCCGTGTTGGCCAAAAAGTTTTGATAAGAAATTAAACAATTTTGATTCTTGATAACAAATTAATTTATTTTCATGATTTTGTAAATATAATAATATACACAATAATTTTTGTTACATTTGAAACTTAAAAGTTAACAATTAACTTATAACAAAGAACAAACCTTAAAATTTACTTTTAATGACAATTTTGTCATTTTACATTTACTATACATGTGGTTTATTGTAAACAAAAATCCGTACCAACTTCAAGGTGGAGCCTCCAGTAATTCGATCATAACTTCAAGGCCGAGCCTCCACTATGTTATCACACGGCAGAGTGTCGTTTCTTGTTTGTTCTTTGATATAAGGTATTATGAATTATGATAACTACACTAATTGATTAACCATGCCATATGCACAATGCGTCTTAATTGAAAAATAAAATATTTGTTTCAAAATAGAATATATGACAATATTTAAATATAATATATCCTAGACTGACAAATCATCTCCGTTCAGAATCGTTTTTCGTATACAATGATACCTATCATTGCATTCAAAGTTAATCCCATCCATTACAGTAACCTACTGTACAGCAGAGCGACATTCACAACTTACCCTTTTTTTTTTAATAGTTGGCTATTCAATGGGGAGCTATTGGAGATGTCGGTCTTATCATGGAAACAATGGGAGGAAATGAAACTGTTGTTGGTGGTACATTGCCACAACGTATGGCCTCATGTTTAAGTGCTTTTGATGTATTTTTGCAACATCCACAACCCGTCTTGGCTTCAATGGTATTGGCTGAAAAAAGAAAGGGTGGTTCCGGTGGGGCCGGACAAGTGAGCTTAATTGAAGCTGTTGCCAATATTCTTGGTATCAAGGATACCAAGAATATCAATGCTTCAGCAACTCTAGCTGATTTGGGTATGGACTCCTTGATGGGTGCTGAAATTAAACAGACACTTGAAAGAAACTATGATTTGGTATTGAGTGTTGGAGATATCAGAACATTGACTGTTAAGAGATTAAAAGAACTGCAAAATGATGGTAATGAAGTTCCCGCAGATACACCTAATGGTGTGACTGCTGGAAACGATCAGGTTAGTGCTTTTCATTATTTATTGTTTTAATTACTACGTTTATATGATAGCATTAAAATGGTTTGAAAAATGTAAATCATTTTAAAAATTATAACGCTAACCTATGTATTTTAAGAATTTAAAATTGATTTAATTTCAAACTGTTTTAATGCCATTATATAAACATAGTTAATGTTTTTATATGTATTGCCTTGTATTTATTACAAAATGCTCTGTTTTAGGTTGAGTTCAGTCAAAGTCTTGTTCCTCAAGAAACAGTTGTCAATATGAAGAAAGATGAAAGTAGCAAGCCTAATGTGTTTATGTTTAGTGCTATTGAAGGTTTTGTATCAGCACTAGAAGAAGTAGCATCTAAATTACCTTACAATATTTATGGACTTCAATGTACTGAAGATGCTCCAACTGATTCAATGGCTTCTATGGCAAAATTCTTTGTAACTGTAAGTTGTTGTAACTTCAATGTTTACATGTAGATTATGATGTACTTACTGGATTTTTCAGAAAATTAAAGAAATCCAAAAGTCTGGGCCATATAACCTCGTAGGATACTCGTTTGGTGCATCAGTTGCGTTTGAAACTGGTGTAGCACTAGAAGCTGCTGGTGAAAAGGTTGGCCTTGTACTGTTAGATGGATCTCCATCCTATGTTTTGACACATCAAAATGCTTTTAAAAATCGTCATTCTGATAACAAAGTAGATGACAGAGATGCTTTCGCATATTTTGTATTACTTTTCAAGGAATTAGACTACCAAATGGTAAATTGATATTTTGTATTAAAATAATTGTATATCCTTATAATATTATTGCTTATTATTTAATTGATTAAATTGACCCAGTTTTGTTTTGTTTTCATTTTTTCATACATTTTTAGTAGTCTAATGTTATTATTTCTAAATCAAGAATTTTATTTACAATTCAGGTCTTTGATCAAATTGCCACTAAGAAGACAAAAGAAGAACAACTGGAAGAAGCAGTGAATATCTTATCTGATTTACCTTTAAGCAAAGATGAACTGAAAACTGCAGCTAAACTATTCTATGGAAAGCTGTTTGTTTCGTTCTACTACAAACCTGAACAGAAATTCAATGGAAACGTTACCTTGGTTACAGCCAAAGACAATTTCGTATCACTTGGACCTGACTACGGACTGAAACCTGTAAGTATAATTATCAAAATGAACCTATACAAAAGCTTAGTTATTGCAAAATTATATGTGTATTTTTAAATTTTTCAGCTTTGCAAGGGTTCTTTAAACATTCATTCTGTTTCTGGAGATCACAGGCAAATAGTGAAAGGTGAATCGGCCAACTCCGTGGCACAGATAATCTCTTCATCACTTCTGTCTAAGTAATGTGAATATCTGACTAAAGCATTTAAGAATTACGGTTAGGCTAATCATTTCATAGGTATGGAAGTAATTTAATTATTTTTTTATATATAAATTTAACAGAATTACATTTTTTAAACCTGCACAAATCATTTTTGTTGCAACCATCATTAAACAAATGATTGTAGAGTTTATTGTGCTGTTGTAAATTTTTGAAATATTGTTGTTTTTTTTTTCAACTTTTGTTAGTGCTTGTATCAAAAAAAGTTTTGTTCTTTTCAGACTTAAGGTTAAGGCTAAAGAAAACATGTCTACGACACTTATAAATATATTTATTTTTACATATATATATTTATAAATATTTTTTTGTTTTGTTCCAACACATTCCAAAAGTGTGTTTACTAGTTAGGAAAACCCATATTGTCATAATTTAAGTAATATAATTATTTTGAAATAATTGGACTGTTTATTTTATTATTTTATCGTACTTTACCTGAATGTTAAAAATTTTATAAGGAACTGGAATGCATTTCTTACAGGTTAAGTCTAATTATGTTATGTATCAAATATTGTATATCATAACTTATGTATAAATTGTAATTGAAAAGTAAAATAACTAACAAACTATTGAATTCCACATTTTGTTAATCATTTGTGAATTTACTTTTGACTTACTCGTTTCTCACTGCCTATTTTATGTCATATTCCTCAAAAAAATTTATGATCATAAGTTATAAAATTATGATTATAGTTCATCACATTTAAAGTGGTAACTGCACTACTTCTCCTGAGTTATGTTCCGAACAGATTTTACACGTTTGTGAGTATTAAATAATTTGCTGTGCTTTTTCAAAATACATTAATAGATTATCTTTTCTATATAAAAAAAATGTGAACAGACCAATGCATAGAATACTACCAGAAATAAAACATTATAATTAGATAACTGTACTGCTGTACATTTGGAGTTGATTATACATACCTTGTAATTGAGTAAGTCACTTTAGTGGGTATTGGAGTTAACAGTGCCATGCCAACTTTCATCGGTGCTCCAGGGTGGCAATAATTGGCACCTCTATTATATATACATATTTAAACATTTCTGGTTTCAGTAAGAAATATTTGTGAGTAACATTGTATGAAATTTTCATGTTTTAGCTATACAATTTTTATTTTTTTTTGCATTTTCTACTTAAAAATTATTTTGATAAAATTTTAAATTATAATTATAAAAACATTGAGACTATAATATTATGTAGGTATAATAGGTATATGTATATTCTTTTAAATTTCTGGGATTTTTCAAGCTTTTTGATTTGGCTAGATTTAAAATTGTTTTATCAACACTATGATCTAATCATAATAAAACAATTTAGATGCCTATAAATATCTTATAATTTTTAAGTTTGACTTAAAATTTTGAAGATTTTGTTGAGTTTTAAAAATTACTATTTTTAAGTAGCTATAGACTTTTTCAAAATACTTTGAATAATACCTTACTTGAATTCTATAAGTTGGTTGGTTGGTTAAATTTTAAAATTCTTACAATAAAAAATGTAGGTACCTATAAATCTATTAATTAAATTTTCAAGGCTTAATTACACATTTTTTTTCATTTTGGTACAATATAATTTGTTTAAATTCTAATTTCAAACTTTCATAAAAAATATTGCGGATTGTGCAACTTTATTTTTGTATTATTAAAATATTATGAAATTTTCAATCTTTTTGATTTGCATAGTTAAAAAAAAATCGAAAATTGCAAATATATATGAGCTCAAAAAGAGTTAAAATATTTTTAAAATTATATCCAGTTTATCTATTCGGACCTACGGTTATTCGTAGTATTGAATTATAACAAAATATAAAGAAAATCGAGTTATGGCCAACATAGGCGCAAATAGGGGGATTAGGGGGTATTAGCACCCCCAATTTTAAAATTAGCACCCTAAAATCATGATCGTGCTTATGTATCAAAAACTTCTTGCAAAACAAAAAAAATTTACAATTTTTTTTATTGAAATTGCGTCTATGATGGCCAAACTGCAGGTTTCGAATAAAAATCATGTTGTTGACTAAAATGGCCTGAATTACTTGACATTTTTCTGGAATTTCTACTCTCTATAAGTTTTTGTCGCCATTACTACACTTCTCCATCTCTCTCTATCTTGGACTGTCTCTCTCCAGTCCTCAACCCCAAGGATTTTGAATTCTTCTCCTACCACGTTAATCCATCTTATATAGGTATATGCCTCTAGGCCTTTTACCTTGTGGTTTCCATTCCTGTGCTGCTCTAACTACTTCGTTTTCTCGTCTTCTCAATATTGTGTAACCTAACCATTGTGTTATTGAAGCTTGTTACTGGTACTAGTTCCAAAATATTATCGTACATCTCTCTCTAGTACCTCCTCCGCCAATTCCCCGTTGTTTTATCGATGTGCAGATCCGCATATTTTCCTCCATACTCAAAAGTCCTCAGATTTCTCTCTGTTTGGTCGTCGTCCAAGCTTCGAAACCATACGTGATGAGAGTCGGTCTTATAATAGCCGCGTATACAGTCTTGCTTTCATTTTCCTAGATAACATTTTGTGTGTAAATATGGATTTTGCCAGTGCGTAGAACGTTTTTTGAGCTTATTTATATTATATCCGAATACTTATTTCCTTTGGCGTGCAATCATTCTTTGTACTTAACGTTGCTACCAGATATTTAAATTCGCTTACTTTTACCTGACATAACTTACTATGTTTAAAATGTATTCAGGTTTGCTGATTTGTAAATTATCAATACCTTATACGTATCTTCTAAGAGGAGATTAAAGGAAGTGATTTTATAATTCATTAACATCTGTCAACGGTCATCATCAGGTAACCTATTATACATCTTAAGATGTACAACAACTTTACAATTTTAAAATACTTATAACTCGCTTCAAAATGTAAATAGAGAAAAAATCCCACGAGGCCGTCTTATAGTAGTAAGCACTCTTACCTCGATTCTTATCTTTAAATTTTATAACAGTTCGATTCACTCTAGTTTTTAAACTAACGGAGGTAAACATAAAGATCTATTCTGCTGTCGCTGAGCGTAAAATTTGCTACGATACGCACTTCCATGACGGAGACAACATATGTGGCTATAACGTGAATTATAATCTAAATTGTTAATTAAACAACAGTTTGAAATTCATAAGTATATATATATATATATTTTTTTTTTTTTGGTGGTGGAGGTGTCTTTCGCATGTCTTGACATTTCCCGACTTTTTTAAAACGTCCTAAATATTGGTATTATAATTTATTTTCTAATTTATTATCTTTATTTTACTATAATTGTATAGTAATACAATACCTAAGAAACCTAACCTAACCTAACCCCCCCCCCCGTATATAAATAAATTGGGTACGTACGATTTATACGAGTACCTATTGTGTGTTATCAATATCAATTTTTAGGAACCTATTGGAATAGCACTATACTGCAGCGTTATTAATTAACAAAGTGTAAAACACTATCTTACAATATTATATATTGTGCTGTATTGTTGAAAATATATATTATGTTATGTTGCTTTTATACATTCAAAATTCAGCTGATTTCAAAATTGTTTTCCTTCTAAACAAATAAATGAATATCTTTACAAAAACGGCTATTTTTGAATTTTTAAAAAAAGTCTTTTTTTAAATCAAAAGACATTTTCAAAGCACTTTTTGAATTTATTTTTAGACCATGGTAAAGGAAGGCATTAACGATGCTTAAATTTTAATGATTTAAACAACGGTTGCGGGCTCGGTCACTAATGTGTGTTGAGGTCAAGCATCGGCCGGCGTTGCTAGCTCCCGGATGGGTGACCACTCGGGTTTTTACCTATAGTGATGAATCCTCCCCCCCCCACAAAACATCACGCATGTTACTAAGCCCTAACCCGGCTAACCCCTTCTACAAAATACTATGGCCATGGTCGCCAATCTTTTTCTTCTCGCTGGCATCATCACGAGTTTTTTTAGTTAGACAACTTCTTTAGTTGCCCATGCTTAAGACGAATAATTAGAAAAATAAGACCTTTTTGTAAAAATCGGCTGATAACTATATTATGTGCAGTTGATGCCTAAAAAATAATCTGCAGTTTGCGCCGTACATATATATATATATATTATATGAAGTGAAACTTATTCTATCGTAGTTTTTTGTGATATTTAGCTTTTCTCAAAATGAATAAAACATGGGCTTGCATGAACTACCTATAGCCGCGATAGAATTTTAGGTTCAAGTTCGTGATACAAAAAAAAAAAATAAAAATATTAATTTATTTGTTCGATTCTTTTTATTCGTTTTATATACATATTTAATTTACTCTCGTTTCATCATAGATCAATTTAGACTTTATTTTTTTAATAGCTTCAAATTACAATCAAATTACTAATGGTCAATGGAACTATTGGATATTGTACTTTACGCTAAGTGTATTAAAAATATATTATAATAAACTGCGGACGTTTCGATATTTATAATTATTATTTTTACACGATCATTACATAATTATTATAAATGTTATTAACTAAATTACAGTACACATGGTGGGTAATAAATACATTTAATATACCTATAATAATATTACATGGTTATTATAAATTTAATTTAATTGCAGTATATATCGTGGTACACCTATTAGAACAACGATCTGCCTCATTATTCCACACTAATTATAATATTTATCTAAATTGATAAAAATAATAATAGTAATCGGATTTATAATTTATTTATTTTTCGTAGTTATGGAAATTTCGTAATTTCGACCGTGAGCATAAAATATAATTTCGTTTCACCGTTTTGATCGTTATTTCATCGTTCCGTAAATAAGTTTCACTTGAACAAAAAAAAATCAAATCACGATAGTGATTATATTTATATATATTATAGAACAGCACAATGTTAATCATGTAACTGTGATCTTATTGAATAATGTAGCGCGGAGGTTGTATTCAGTCACGAAAAGTGCTCTGAATGCAATCATTTGACGATGTCTGCACTATACAGTTCCAGGATGAGTGACCTGTGACCATCCAATCCTCTTCACCAGCGGTCCTATAACTAGGATTTTAGAAAGATCCAAATATAGTTATTTTTGAAAATTACTTGCGGGCCGCTTACATTTATTTATTCATTTTTCTTTTTCATTCTTATTTTGATTTGTACAACCTTTTAAAAATATTTTTACAATAAGTGAAATAGCTGGAGGTATGCATAAGACAGCTTGTTTGGCTTGATGAAAAAAAAAACAAAAAAAAAACTATTCAATAATAGTACTTCATTTTACATTTTTAATGATAATAATTATCAATATAAAAACGTACAACTGCAGTTTACTGAATTTAGTGAAGAATATAGTAAAAAAAATTTAAAAATAAAAAAATATTAACAATCAAATGAAACAGGATATTTTCAGGAAAGGGTATTTTAGGAAAAGTTCATGGATGACACAAATGTTTTTCTTGGGATTGGAATTTCAGATTTTAGGATGTACAATTTAATTTTAGTGCGGGCCGCATTAAATTTGTTAAAGGGCCGCGTAGTGATGATGAGGACCGCTGCTCTTCACGCTTACACGTTTTCTAACCAAACGTACTCTCTCCCACACAGGACCGTATTTGAGGGATAGTTCGGAGGGAAAATGAGCGTCCCCTTCTGTTATATGTTAAGGGTCGCCAATGTTTTTACGGAGACTATAAAAAGTTTTCTGAAAAACTATAAGTTATGTTAATAATTCAAATATATTATTTATTACTATTATTAAAAAAATTAGATTTGTTTTGAGTTGTTTACTGACATTTTAATTTTTCAACTTTTTTAGTTTTTTTTTCTATAAATATCGATAAAAATTTATTTGTTCGGTAGAAAAGCTTGAAAATTTCATACGAGGCTTCTAACACATTGTAACAATAGCAGTTAAAAAATATTAAAAATACGTAGGCACGATTTTTTTTTATAAGCATTTAAAGTTCAAATTTTGACTAAATACGTAAAAATTACGGCGATGTTCAAATTATCTTAGATAGAAATTCATAAAAGTTTTTCTTTTTAATCCTAAGATTTGAAAATTTAATAAAAAGCTCCTAACATATTTTTACAATACAAGTTGAAAAATAAAAAAAATGCGTAGTCACAATTTTTTTTTACAAGCATTCAAAGATTGAATTTTGACAACAAATTATGTAAAAATCACGAAAATTCATAAATTATTTTAAGCTAGAAATTCATAAAAAATTTTCCTTTTATATCTAAGATTTGAAAATTTAATACAAGGCTCATAATATATTTTTACAATAGAAATTAAAAAATTAAAGAAATGCGTAGTCACAATTTTTTTTTACAAGCATTCAAAGTTTGAATTTCGACAACATATGTAAAAATCACGAAAATCACGAAAATTCGCAAATTATTTCATACTAGAAATTCATGAAAATTTTTCTTTTTAAATCTAAGATTTGAAAATTTTTAATAATCTATAATATATCCTAGACAGATAAACCGTCTTCGCTCAGAATCGTTTTTCGTATACAATGATAAAATATCATTGGATTCAAATTTAATTCCATCCATTACAGTAACTCACTTGTAACCTACTGTACAGCAGAGCGACATCCACGACTTAGCCGCCATTTTTTTTTGACATTTTATTTATCGAATTACTAAATTGGATACCACAAATCCCTATATAATTAGTATTACTTACTATAAGTAGTTATACAATTAATAATAAACGAAGTTGAGGGCACCAAAATGTTGTTGTCAAAATTTTAAATTCGGCCTTGCGGCCCAACAGTACCTCATAAAGCTACTAAAACTGACTAACACCTAAATTCAGCACCTATTTTTCAAAAAAAAAAAAAAAATGTAAAAAATTGTAAGTACCACAACTTTTTTTAATATACAATGATATGATACAGAGGTGTGGGGGCAAACCCCCAACGCTTTATCTTCCCCATTTTCATATATGTTTATAATTTTTAGTACAATGTCAACTTGTTTTTCGTAATAGTTCTTTTTTATTAATCAGAAATTTTAAATTTCTTTTCCAAAACATTATCGTAACGGGCCAATTTAGTAAACATAGATTACTTTTAAAATGTAAGCATTGATAAATGTATAAAAATCTTTATATTTATTTTTGAAATAATTTTGCCCCTCCCCAGACCATATATGCTACACATTTTGTGTCAGGATCCACTAAAAATAAATAAATAGGCGCTGCAACTAACGATTGTAATCTTATAAGATCAATAAAAAATAACAATACTGAATATACCTAAAACTACAGTAAAACAGTTATAGGTATATACCTGATCTAGAGAAAATAAAGTGTCTATTATTATTGTTATTATTATTTTTTTTTCTATACGTAAATTGTGTTTTAATTTCTAATATTATATTATTGCGATGTAGATTAACTGTTTTCAGTTTAATTAGAGTTGTCCGGTCAGCTATAATACTTGGCTGCTACATACGGATTAAATACGATTTGGGAGACAGAACCAAAGCTTGCATTGTTAGTTATTTTTTAGCCGTGTACCTATTATTAAAAAACAGCAAATGCACAACAGTATACATATTATTATTATCGCTGAACGGTGTAACAATATCGATGACCATTTCTAAGTTTAAAAGTTGTGTAAATTAGAAATTGTAGGTACGTGTCTATAGGCACCTACGTTTATTTTATTTCATTTCCGATCAAAGTGTTCGAAGGTTCTGTACTTATCACCGTGTTAGACATATAGGTACAGACGTACAGTTAACCGTGAATAAAAATTTACTCGCACCAATAGGTAATAAATATTATCATCACTATTATTAGTTATCATATCGTTATTGTATGTACTTAAACATCAGTTCGTCGTGACCTAACATGTAATTTCGAATTTAATACACCTAACCTATCGACCTAATCGCATCTAAAATGTAATATATATATATACGTACCTACATACGTCATTTAATTATTTATATCATCATTATAATATTGTATTATTAGATGTCTAAATAATTTTCGTTGCCGTATATTATATTATATTATATGGGTGATGTGTACCTAATACATATTATCATGTTTATGGGCACGCACACCTGCTGATTCACGTTTTATTTATTTTTTTATTTATTATTATATTACCCGTTATTCATCACTGTTTAAATCGTTTTCGTGGCCAATCATCGTTGTTGTTACGACACGACGGTGAAACTTAATCAATCCCGAAAACCGTTGGCGACGTCACCATCATCCAACGTACCATCGTCGTATGGGGCATAAAACAAAATTTTAAGTCGCATTTGAACGACTCGTCGCGTGGTCGAATATTCTAAACACCTTACGATCGGCTTCAACCTCGTCATATTATATAATATTGTCGTCATCACACGTCTGAGAGATTTTGAGCGGATCGGAGAAACGTAGTGTACCACCCGTAACCTGTAAGTAGGTATAATCGTTCGCTTTATAACCAACACGAAGATACATATATAGTTAAGGGTTTTTGACGGTATATAACTGTTCATATTTTCTACTCGATACTCGAGTGCCACGAATTCGTGCATTTAATGATGTACAACAACAAATATTGAAATATGTCATATGTGTGTTCATGTAGTATTTTTAAAAAACTCTCGAATTTGTCAACGCTCCATGGGTAAATTAATTTACATATTTTAATGATCAGAATTAATTATTTCCAAAGACCTATATAAACTAACTTCGTTTAAGTAGGTCTACTACGGCGTTTATTTTAGCAAGTGTTTCGTGCAAACTTTGATCGATTTGTCTGTGATGACAAAATGTTGATCTAATTTCTCAAAATCAGAGAAATTCAGTAAGAAAAAATTTGTCAATACTCTTTATTGATATATGCAAATAGGCACCTACAGGGGTGTGCCCAGGGGTTGGTTTGTGTGGGGGGTAGTTGTTCTAACCACTTCCAAATTGACTTTCTTAATTTTTTAAACTAATTTTTTTTTTCACAAAATATAAAAAATGCGAGCTATCAGCGATTCAAATGTGATAGTGGTTTTTTTTTTCATAATGGTCGATAGAAATTGTTCAACAGTGAACAAATGATGGTTTATTTGAATTATTTCCATTAATTTAAGCAAAATTTATAAAATGTGTACAATAAGTTCTGATATGAGTGGTGTGAAGGCGCTCAAGTGTTATTAATAGTTATTGTACACTCTGTCTCTGATGTCCTCTGAGCTTTTTCATAAATCATGTCGATTCCATTGATTTTCGCGTGAGCTGCGAGTTTCCTTATGAATACTTATATCTAACTTTTGTTAAGCTAGTCCGTGACCTGGTCAACAGTTCCTATATGATTACATTATATGAGTTGTGTGAGATTAAGGCTGTTATTCATGTGTCATAAATATTCTATTATTCGTTGTGAAATCGATCGTACTTTTTCGTAGAGTTAGCATGTAGCAAATTGTAATATATTCTATTATTTTTTACGATCTCTGACACGAATTCGTATAGAGTTAATTGCTGTCTACGACAATATATATTATATTTGTAAAAAAAAAAATAAAACCACCCACAAAAGGTGGGTACTATTTTGTTAGAGTATTAAAATGTAGTCTTATGACCCAATAGAATTAGAGTAATCGGTTGTTTTCAATTTTTTTTTGTTTTATAACATTTTAGTCTTGAAAATATTATAACAATCTCAAGTCATACGTGATGTCTGCAGGTGATTGCAGATGATATTATGATAATCGTATAAGTCTAACACTACACATATAATATGTCTAGGTGCCGAGAAAACGCAGCTCGACGCTTAAAATTCAATTCGCTGTCCACGCTCTGTTGACATTTGCTTTCCGCAGTGGTGAGAATTCAACTTAAAATTTAAAAAACGTGACTACTGGTAATTGCAGGTAGTTATTAAAGACTCATTTCCACCACTCGGTGGACGTTCGGTGAACAAATTTGAAGGGTGATGACTGATGAGTGCTGTTGCTAGTACATGTGACATTGTTTTCTACATGCACGTCTCTCCTTAAAGGGTAGTCTGATTATTATTATGTCGTGTTAGGCAGTAGCACAGTTATGAGTTATAAGTGCAATAGAATAAAATTAAGTAAAATAGAGTAAAATAAAGGTAATATTAGATTGAAATTTAAAATAACACATTGATGTACAATATTATATTGGTAACTTTTTTAGTTGCTTTGGTAGTTTTAGTCTTTGTTATCCAAGTTTTCATAATAAGTCATTTGACCACTACTGGGCCTTTCATCGATTCCACTTTGGTTCGTATGTGGTTTAAACTTCTCCATTTTACCCATTTATTATTGTGTCAGGGACTCAGGGTACTCTGATCCAGACGCCTACAGATACGTTCTGCTAGTACATGCGTTTATGAGGAAAAACGTATAAATTTTGTTTTCGACTTTTAATTTTTTTGTTTTAAATCGACTGGTTTGAAGCTAAATCTTCTTTCGCTAACCCCACGATGAGTCAACATCATACTCGTATAGGTATATATAACGCATATAATAAATATATATGCATATTATATTGTGCACGACGACGTGGTGTAAGGTCTGTTGTACCTATAAAGCATACAAAGTCCGTTAAGTCGTAAAATTATGTTTTTATCGGTCCGAATTAGAGATGAGACGAGTTGGGTATGGCGTTGTGTAATCATCATGTTTAACATTGATTTGTCCTTGTCGTGCATACAACAAGGCATTGTGGTATGAGCGCACATATTATTATTGTACGGATGATGGGTTGTTATAGAACAACAGAACAAACATGTTATCACGTTTATATTGTTTTCATGTTATTTTCATCTGTGCACACACACACACACACACACGAGCACACGGTGTATAGATGATCACAATTTATCTCGTTGACCTATAATAATGGCCAACTCGATCGTTTTCGGAAAACAAATAATTATTACGACCCGTCTGAAACCTAACCCGCGTACGCACGTACGACTTACTGCGATGTTTGTCCGGCCGTCATCTTCGTCCTTTCTTCGGCGTGTGTGTGTGTGTGCTTATATAGAATCATAATAATTATAATAATAATAATAATTGGCCTTTTCTCCCCTGGCTGACGGTCGTCTACCGTCGACGGACGACTGATAACGGACTGATAACACTGCCTTTATGGATGCGAGCTGATGATGATGTGCACTCCGAAATCGTGTACCGCCGCCACCGTCCGCGCACTTCCGTCAGTGATCTACAGCGGTCCACAGCGAACAATATAAATTTATATACCTACCCGTAGTGCACGTCCGCGTCAACGCAATCTTTGGATTATATCCGGGCGCCATTGTCGTCTTCGTCGTCTATACGTACGTCGTCATCGTCAAAATAACCCACCACGGAGTCTCCGGTCCGTCCCGACCGACGAATATTACATTAGAACCGCGTAAAATTTATACACCACAGCACCTATAATACCAAGTAAGTCGTAATTAATACATAATATGATGAAAATAAATTGGGTCGTCGTATAATACTACCCATGACCGATAGTCATAACTCACGATCAGCGGTGTAAAATTTAACGCAATATTATGAAACCCATCGCCTATGCATTTCTCGCGGGTCCTTTACTTGGGTCAAAGGCTAACATAAAACCCGATGTGTCACTGCAACCGGTGATGTCCATTCATCTATGTACGGCGATATTATTATAATTGGACGTCTAATGTTATAACGGCGTGTAAACCTATACTTGACTGTGTGTTTTTTATTTACAGTTCTCGAACGCGATATCGATCCGTTTATATTTAGGGTCCTTTTGTATTCGAGTTCGATTTGTTTTCTTAGAGTTCGCACTAAATCGAGAGGCATGTACCGCGGTAACAAGTCCTAGAATATAGGCTCAAATAGAGGGGGAGGGGGTCTCTAGGTGTATTTGCACCGCCAACTTTAAAAATCAAATAATGACCTCAAATGATGTTTCGTGTTAATGTATATCAAAAACTTTTTCTTCTAAAAAATAACTAAAACGAGTAAATGCATATATGGCTTAAGCACCCTTAGGGTTTTTTTTTTTTTATTGAAATTGCAGCGCATATGCGTCCGAGCAAAGACAGCTTTCGACCGTTGACGTAATGTTATTCCTTTCGGTGAACATTTTTTCTAACCTAACCAAAGATTTCCGAGACATATAGCCTCGAAAAAATTACTCTCATAACGTTTTAATCGACAACAATAATTACGTATAAACAAGTGACTATAGCACAAAAATATTATGTTATTGTGGTTTTTGTGCGTCGATAGCAGTTATTGAATTCACCCAGACGAACTGGCGGGCACTGGATTACCTGTAAGTAATTTGTTTTCACGTGATCGGGATCAACTCATGTCGGCCGTTTATTGCTCGCGCGTATCTTAATTTTCTTATCTAATAATGATTCGCGCTAGCAAATATTATATTAATTAGTACACCGTTAGTGCTGCAGAAGCGGAATCAGTGTGTGTATATACATACTAATTGTATAAATTTAATGTAAAACACGAGTAAAAAATCGATTTGTATCTCTTATAATGGCATGACAAAAAATTGTCCACTGTTTGGGTAGTGTCCGATATTTATACACATCGACAAACGGGTCATCAAAAACATCAATTGGAAATTACCGAGCTGGTTGCCGTAGAGAGAGCTCTAGTATATTAATTGTTTTGTTTAATCTCGATCCACTTCATATTCCCATAACGCTATATATATATATATATATATATATATGCAGGGAGATCCGGAAAACTGTGCAGTCTGTGACATTCAATTTGTATGCCACATATCTAGCTGCATACTTTTTTCACTTTTAAATTATTTGAGTACTGATGATATTATGTGATCCAAGTGGTGCAATTTTTCAAAATTGAAGGTGTTAAGATTTCGAACATATGGACTCGGGATCGTATCTACGGGTGGCAAGAAAGGGCGTTACACTCCGTAAAGACAATCGTTGGTTCCTATAAAAATATTAAAAATATTATAAATTAGTATTGTTTTTAAATACAATGACCTCCTAACATTTTGTTTACCACACCTGAAAATTTGGTCTGACTACGGGCTTGCATGGATTACAAGATGAGCAACATTGTCCCACTAACTCCAATATAAAATAAGAACTATAATTAACTATTATTAATGAAGAAATTATGATTTCAAAATTGTGGTTGCTATAAGAACACCTCCCCCAACCGAATTGCACACATGCAAACTGCTATATACCTACTGTTTATAATTTCAACTTAAAATAATAATAATTATTTTTGTGAAAAAAAAAACAAAAGGCAATTTACTTGCTGCGGAATAGGTGAATGTGTATAGCGTGATGTTCGCACATCAAACCCTTTTGTGTTAAAAGATCAATGTTAAAAGATAACATTTTGTAAATACTGAAAATTATGGATTATTTAACCTATCCAAATGCGATTTAACCTTAGTTTATCATTATAATGTTATCGACTTGTAAAGCTAAATAATAATATTTAAAAAAATATTATTTTCATTGCTAATATTATGTATGTTTTCGTTTTATCGGCGATCAATTAAATACCCACCGTACAATGTACATTGTGACTACACACTTATACATATTTGAGTAAGGTCGAATTATTGGTCTCGATTCAAACGCATTCCTTAATGTATTGAAATTTCGAGGAAGTGTCCAAAAATGCTGTATGTTTACACGGAGATGACATCATAATAATCACTAGTGGCGTATATGTATGATATGATATAATATTATGTATACTATATATATTAACAACTAATAATACTACATTTTAAATTTTATCAAAAATATTAACTGTTTTATATGAATGTATTGTACCATAATTTTAAATTTTAATAGTCGAATAATAATAACGTGTACCAAATAAGTACGCTCAGACACTATAATGTTTATTTTCACTTAATAAGGTTAGGACCTACTGGCAGGCAATGAGCTATTCATCAATGTCCAAATGTGATGCCATAAATCATTGACATAAACTCATAGGTCATATTGTGATTAAAATGTATAATAATATGTGTAATATTATGTACCTAGGTAGAGGTACTATCTAATGCGTATTTTTATGTTAAAATTGGAATATGAAATTAAGAGGACGCTGCACCCGCACGTGCAGTTGTTTCCGTCTTACAAAATATGTAAAACATTGCGAAAACTCTTTTGCAAGGAAAAGAACCATTCAAGCTGTAATCTAAGCTGAGCAACATCAAATTTTCACACTACAAAGAGGAGAATATTTACTTTGCAACGTTGTTTTTAATTTTTCGACATCACAAATACGAAAAAAGTTCTTATTGATTAAGAATTTATTATTTTTGAGTTTTTCAAACTTGAATAATTTTTTTTTCAGTTATGATATCGAAAAAATAAAAACAACGTTGCATTGAAAATATTCTCCACTTAATATTGTGAAAATTTGGTTGTTTAGTTTGGATTAAAGCTTGAGTGATGGTTGTCTCTCTCGAAAAGCAGTTTTCGCAATGTTTTACATTTGTAAGACGGAGACACACATGCCTCTTAAAAGTGTATGAAAGAGTATAAAAACTCAAAAATAAATACTTGGCCATAAAAGTTAATAAAAATACAATATGTTATTATAGGTTCCTACTTAATATAATATATTAATGTTTAATTTTCGAAAGATCGCTTTTTTTTGGGCGGCCCACTTTTGCCAAAATGTACCCTTCCCTTTTCGGCCAAAACTTACCGTTTAATTTTCGGCCAAAACTTACCATTTACTTTTCGGCCAGCACAGTTTTCTTTAAAATTTACAATTTTAACAACTGAACAAATTATTACATTTGTTAAATAAAAATTAATTTTTGTGTATATTTAATTATTATTATATTTTTATTCGACTGATGTATTATATTATAACATTTTATTTTATTATTTTTTCACAAAGTATTATGTAATATTTTTTTTTTAAAAATCACATTTTTTGATACGATCATAACTCATAAGTTGTTAAAATTGTAAATTTTAAAGAAAACTGTGCTAGCCGAAAAGGGACAGTGGTCGAAAAGAGACAGTGGCTGAAAAGAGTAGGGTACATTTTAAGTGTTGGCCAAAAAGTGACACTGGCCGAAAATGGAAGGGTAAATTTTGGCCGAAAACGGTGACGCCTCTTTTTTTAATACCTTTTTGATTTGGGCAGGGGTTTGGGGTAGTTCTAAATTTCTAATTTATATTTCGCAGAATCTGGACCATTACATAGGTAAGTCTGATCGGGATTGTTTTTCGGTAATTTTTAATTAAATGAAACGATACGTCTGGTAAACATTAAAATCTCGATTAAATTATTTTCTTCAGGAATTATTTTGTTTGAGTATGACTTGTAAGGACTTGTTAAAAATGTATGATGATAATCTTGTAGTTATGAATTAACATATTGTGCATTAACATCACAATGACTGATATTTATCAATACTTTCACATCTAATACATTAAAATATTAAATATAATATTAATTTAGAATAAATGTTCGCACTTGTTTGTATTACACAGTAGACACTAGACACTAATATAAATGTTTCTTATTCATCAGCAGCTCGAAATAATAAAATACTTCATCGTTTACAAAATATAATACTGTAAGTCTGTAACTATGACGAATACCAATTTTTTGAAAAATTTAGCGGCTTTGCTAAACCTATAGGTAACGATTCCGGTTAATGTTAGTCGTACCAATTAAGTGATTTCAATCCAACCCTTTCTGTATGTATATTGGCATTCTGTTTTTGAAAAAAAAGCGTCTACGAATTAAACGTGTTGAATTGTGTAAAATTAATGTTTTTTAATAGCATAGTTTTATAATCAGGCATAAGTTAGGTACTTTATAATATTCAAATATTTTATTTTTATTAAATTTATTTTCATTAAAATTATTTAACTTAATAAAATTACTCTTAGATGTCAAATAAAGGTCAATTTGAATTCGATGATGGTATAACAGTAATATTAAAATATATAATATAATATAATATTGTATAATATTTAGAATTTACAAGGAAAATAGACTGGATTTGAAGATAAGGGGGTTTCAATGTTCAAAGTCCATTCCAATTATTTTTCTCAGTTTACCCGTTCCTATTCAAAAAAAACTTTTAGTATACCTACGTTATTGTTTATTGAAGAGCAATGGTATTTTATAATATAAATGTCCATCATTTCTTAAATTGTGAATTGAACTACCAAAAAAAGAGTAAGGTTCCTAAATAAATAGTGTTTTGGTTATTTAATTTTAACTTGTAAGGCAAATAGCTTATACAGTCTTGCATTATTCTTAAACTATGTATTTATTTGCTATTTGCTACTATTATAATATTCAAGATATGATTTTGAATAATGTTTACTGTTGTTTCTGATTCATTAAGATAAAGTTTCTTGTTTTCGATTTTTATTCTATAAGAATTTCAGTATATTATATTATTTATATTAATATATTAGAATATTAGTAGAAGTTATAACTATATTATTATTTTTTTCAGTTACGTACCTACTACAGATTGGTTTTTGTAACAATTTATTATTATCAATTTAACAAATCGATACGATATATTTTATATTTATTACTACATAGTATTATGCATTTAATTATACGCCATGTGTAATATTTAGGCAACACTGAATTTCTCGGATGGTTTAAATTGGAATAAGTTGATTTTTTTTTACAAGTTAGTAGTATATAAATACACATTTGTAGATACATTTCAAAATTATTATCAATTTGGTATGTGCATGTGCAGTAAAATATTATGTTTTTTTTTAACACTTATATTGAACACCATATTTAGATACTAAAGTAATTTTTGTGAATCAACTATGGTTCTAACTTCAAAATTGACTGAATAAGATCCATTTAAAATTATAATAAATAATACATTTTTATGATTCATCGAAATGCAAAAAACCACTTATAATTATTTATTATTGATTAATTTTGAATATCTGTACGTATTTTTTTTTTTATACGAGATATAGCATGATTAATTATGAGTATAATTAATTTTATATTCATATTATGTTAATGTTTTTTATAGCACTGTAAAAAAAAGTTCAAAAAGTAACCAATAATAAATAATTATTAATGGTTTTATGCATTTCAATGAATCTTAAAAATGTATTATTTATTAAAATTTAAATGGCCTTTATTCAGTCAATTTTGAATTTAGAACTATAATTGATTCATATAAGAATTACTTAAAAAAAATATAGGCCTATCCGAATATGGTGTTCAAAATGAGTGCTGCTATTAAAAAAAACATATTTTAATGCACATGCACATACCGAAATGATAACACATTTTGAAATGTATCTTACATGAGTATTTACACATCAATAATTTTTGTTTTGAGCTAACTTTTGTTCTTCACGTCCTTAATTTTTCAGAGGTTAGCAATGGATTTTAGAACTTCATAATTTACTTTTGTTTGGCTCGGTTTCTGACTGACGTGGGAAACTCCGTTGGGAAATTGCACCATCGTTGTCGTAATAACGTTAGAAATCAGTGAATAGCTGACCAAGCCCTCTTGCCTCGTCAAGGTGGATTTTTAGAGTGTGGCGATCACTTAACTTGACCTAACCTAATAACATAAGGTGTCCTGATTTGCGTATATTACTTTAATTTATAATTTTATATTAATGAATAATTTTTCTTTGAATATCATGTTTATATATTGCTGATTAGACTTTTTTTTGTTTTATATAAAAATAATGTTTGATGTAAATTTACAATAATCTATACTAGGTATATGTGAGCCGATTAGATTTCTATGCTTTTTGTATTATCTTTTTTCCGAAAAAATTTACTGTCAAATATTTACCACTCGAACTAATATTAATAAATATCGAAGTAATGAACTCTATCGTAAGGTTAGCATAACTTGTCTCCTTGTAGTAACAGCAGAATAAAGCAATTTGCTAATGATTGAATATTGATTATTTTTTGTCTCATAAAATGTTCACTTATCCAAAACTTATTAATAACTAACCTAGTTATATTAGGTACTGTGTTATTTTTCTTTCGATTTTACAAAAAAATCATCGATTAAATATTTATAAACGATTGTTTTTGGTAAACTGCATATATGCACTCGTGCCTGGCCCGTTTAAAATTATATATAAACATAGGTACACATAATCTACTATTCATAAAATTGCATTTTGTCAATCCAAAACACTCTCTCCCCCTTATTACGAGTCGTCAAAGAATAATTTGTCTTTACAATATTGTATTTTGCGTTAATATATTATTAATATGCTGTTTTCATAACAAACGAAAAAATAATATTTATCTATTCTGTTTATCGTAATGTTTCAATAGCCAAAGGAGCTACTATGCCATCTAAGTCCCCACAAGTTAGTCAACTACAAACCGTAAATGGGGCTGTAAACGGTAATACTCCACACTATGGAAACGATGACGAAGTGGTCATCAGTGGAATATCCGGACGTTTTCCGGAGTCCAATTCAATCGCCGAATTCAAAGAAAACCTGTTCACCGGTGTTGACATGGTCACCGACGACGATCGCCGTTGGCCAGCCGGTAAGCGATATTAATATACAATATTATACACATAATTATACCCACGCATTATTAGTATGTATGCACTATTTGGCTTGACATATGTATTACATTTAACATAAAGTGATCGTGTGAACGTATAATTTATAACAGAAAATTACCGTATGTAATATTTTTAGGTTTATAGGTTTATGTATAGTGATTGATCGCTGTGCAGGACACGACGATCGGTACCGCAACGATTATTTAAACGACATAGCACGTTGTGATGTGTTGAAAACAGATAGGTAATAAATAACTAATAAGTTAACACATTTAACTTGTTACATTAAAATAAAATAGATTGTTTTATTCGCACAAATCTAAACATTAAAATGATTAAACGCATAGCCGTATATAAGCTCGTCGGGATTTCGTCTGATGCTGACTGTCTTTCTAAAAAAAAGTTAGGTTCCCGTATATACACACGTTCTAACAACGACCTATATATAATAGCTACCTATATTATAATATTTTAGTCTTACAACTTGTTATTTTCACCTTTGATCTAAGCTTCCGTTTATTTTAGGTTTTACGGGTATATATTATAATGTAATTTATCTACATTACTTATATCACAAATTATACTAAATGTATAATTTATTGAGTATTGAATTTACTGCAGGTGGGTACTGTATACGAGTCTATTTAATACACTTATTGGTAATAAGTAGTGGGTACCTTAATAAATTTATTTTATTTATTTATATTTTTGTAAAATAATTTTTAAGGATTATAGTTAATGATAGGTAGTACAAACATTTTAATAACTAAGAAACAATTCATTCGAATTTTGAACTGTAAAGGTACATCAACATTTTCTAAAACATTTTATCCACTAAATAATTTACAGTAAAAAAAGGAAGTCTCTTTGAGTAGTACAAAAAATTCAAATTTGAAAAATTGTCTGAGTATCTACCTTTATTTAAAAACTTCAAAAATCAGAATTTGAACATGTTCGTGATTATGGTGTCGTAATAAAAATGGGGGGGGGGGGGTGAGCAAGTTTGATGAATTATCCTGTATATAAAGATTACGATGACGTTTACTTTCTATTTTGTTTGTTTGCCGCTGGTTTGTGGTTTGTATTAATTTCCATATCTAATGACTGTTTTACCTATTTTCTGTGAACTTATGTCCTAAATAAATAAATATATCTTTTAACTCTAGATAATAAATAATAATAAATACTTTACGATGTAATGACGTCTATAGACGCTATTATAAACGGATAACTTAGATTCTGCAAACGTTGATCAAATATAATATCGCTGGTTATCGTTTGCGCATCACTATTGTTAATTTTAACCTTTTTTGTAAAACATTTGCGCATCGTTCGGTTTTTGGGTTATACATCGTTTGCGCATTGACCGTTTAAAAGATATTATATCATTTTGCACATCAAAATTATTCAACAATAGAAATGAAAATAGTAATAATTATTTTTAAAAATAAAATAAAATAATTTATATACTAAAGAGTAAAGATATTTGAAATTACAACGATATGGAACATAGGGATGCTCAAGCACGACAGCGCCCCCTAGTGTATATCTGTTGTTGAGCCCACTGTATGGTTTTGACTATAATATACACAATCCGCTGTGAACTTCTACAACTGATAGACAACAACGATTAAAGTTAACATACCACATACATCACACTGATCTATATTTTCCGTTATTAATTATATAATTACTTATATTTTGCATTGAATTCATTTATTCAAGGTCTTTACGGCTTACCGTCGAGGACGGGAAAACTCAAGGGATTGGAATATTTCGATGCCAATTTTTTCGGAGTACACGCTAAACAGGCCGAAGTCATGGACCCGCAGTTAAGATTGCTTTTAGAATCGACTTATGAATGTATTGTAGACGCCGGTAAGTTATAAATAATAATAATAGTAATTTTAGAGCAACAAAAGATTCAAAAATAGTGATAAATAAAAAATAGATCGGAAACAATATTTGACGACGATATATTAAACAAACCGCAGCAAATTATATAATATTTATGTGATTGTATTTCATGTATATCTAATACTTAATACCTAGGTATATACTATATTATATACCTGCTATATAAATAAAAACAGTTTCTATTTTTGACAATTTTATTATTAATGGTAAATTATACAACAATAAAGACCAACATTCGGGATTCTATGCATTTATATGTTTCTTTTGAAAGTATACCTAAATAAGAGAAATCTGATTTAATTATTCCGAGATATTTATAGCTTTCAAATTCACAAATGAAAATTTTTTTTGCATAATTTTGTATGTTTAGTTCTGTAGTCATATATTAAATGATGTGCAGTTAATCTTTGGAAAAAAACATTCCAAACAATATGAAAAATATATTCATAATGCGATACACAAATATTATCTATTTATTTTCGGTGATATAAATCTACCATAAAAAATTTAAAGTCATAATATTTTTAACCGATTTTTTCAACTTTTATATTATTATTACATATTTCAAATTTTTAAAGAGCATAATACGTATGCTATGCATCATGTAAATCGGACGTAAAAAACGATAAATCGCGCACGAGACGACCATGTTTATTCTTATACAAATCAATGGCGAGGTGAACATTATAGCATTCTCAAAACTTCCGCAGGCGTGAACCCCGACGAACTCCGCGGATCGAAAACCGGAGTATTCGTGGGCACATTTCAAAGTGAGACGGACGACTACTGGGGACGAGTGCAGGAGCGCGTGAACGGTTACGGGCTCACCGGATGTTGTCGAGCCATGTTCCCCAACCGGATATCGTACACATTCGATTTCAACGGGCCCAGTTACGCGGTGGACACAGCCTGTTCGGGCAGCCTGTTCGCCTTGTCGCAAGCATTACACGCCATACGTAGCGGACAGTGCGAGGCGGCCGTGGTGGGCGGCGTCAACCTGTTGCTCAAGCCAACCAACTCGTTGCAGTTTCACAAGTTGAGCATGTTGTCATCTAAAGGGATGTGCCAAGCTTTCGACGCGTCCGGTATGTATTTTTATCGTCATAAGCACGGAAAGGATTTATATTGTATTATTGGTATGTTGTTTGTTGTTTTTTTGGGTGTGCTAAAAAATAGTTTTGACACTTTTTTTTTATTAGAAAAACCGTTTAACACCATATTGCTATTCGGACCTGAGTTTTGACACCCTAGCTATAGGTTAAGTTTTAAAACCACATCTATTAAGTACCCCAATTTTTCTATAATATTAAAAAAAAAATGAATTATACCAACTTAGAACTAAAATAATGAATACAACAATAAATATCTGCCTAAAAGTAATTATAGAGTTAATATTTAAAATAACTAAGTAGGTAGGTAGTAACTATAGTAAGTATAGTAATAAATTATATTCTTAAAATTAAGTAGGTAATTTTCAACCGATATAGTTTGAAAAAGTAGCAGTATTGTGTCGTAATCTGGTAATCTTATGGCATAGATAGGTATATAATATAAAATAATTTTATATTTATTACTTAGATCGTATAAATAATATTTTACCAAACATAATAAAGACTTCAAAACGAATGAATAAAATATGATATAGGTACTATAAATAAAATACAAAGATAAGAACTTCCGATTTTGAAAAAAAAACAACATTAAATTAGACTAATAAGTAATAATTGTATACTCAGTAAAAATCTTTCTACCTACGATTGAAAATATGTAGACATATTTCAAGTGTTTGAGAATTATTTGAGGTCAATGCACGTCGGCGAGCATATAACAATTTATCGAAACAACGTTATTACTTTATTAGCAACAATCATTCGCTCATACTTGATAGTTTTTAACAGGAAACGGATACGTGCGAAGCGAAGCTGTAGTGACAGTGTTTTTGCAAAAGGCCAGTATAGCCAAACGGAGTTACGCCACGGTAGTAGAAGCTCTGACCAACAACGACGGATTCAAAGACCAGGGGATAACTTTTCCTAGCGGAGCCATGCAAAATAAACTCATTCAAGAAGTGTACGCCAAATGTGGTGTAAATCCAGCTGAGGTGTCTTACGTAGAAGCTCACGGGACGGGAACCAAAGTATGATGGTTTAAATTTGAGATGAATTATTATTATTGACGTTTATTTTATTTTATGCGAAATTAGGTCGGTGATCCGCAAGAAGTCAATTCTATCGCTGATTTTTTTACTAAAGATCGTACCTCTCCACTATTGATCGGTTCCGTCAAATCGAACATGGGTCATTCTGAACCCGCTTCTGGCCTCTGTTCATTGGCAAAAATCGTCATTTCTATGGAAAACGGTAAAATTCCTGCGAATCTTCACTTTGCCAACCCGAACCCTGACATTCCAGCTCTGTTAAACGGAAAATTACAAGTGAATTGCAATTCATTCAATAAATTATAACTGTTTTAAAAAAACGTTTTTTCACGTTTTTTCACGTTTTTTCACATTTTAATCACATGCATTCACAGGTTGTGAACAAAAACTGGGAGTTTAACGGTGGCTATGTGGCTCTCAACTCTTTTGGTTTTGGTGGTGCCAACGCTCACGTGTTGTTGAAGTCTAATTCCAAAACTAAAACCACTCAAATCATAAACCATGTGCCACGTTTGATTACCGTATCTGGAAGAACGGAAGAAGCAGTGAACAATATGTTGAAAAATGTGCATTACTAATAGACTTCATAAATTTATTATTATATTATAGTTATCAATTAAATACGTTTTTGTTGTTAGATTACTGAAACGCCATTAGACGATGAATTCGTTTCTTTGTTACACGATATCCATGCTAGTAACATTAACGGACACGGTTATAGAGGATATTCAATCCTAGGAAAATCTATTTCTGAAGTGACTGTAAGTTGTTTTATTTTAACTTTCAAGTTCTTTTGTTTTTGATAAATTTTTTAATTACTATCGAGTTAGTGAAATTTGTTTATAGACTTTAATACAGTGTATTTAATCGATTGATATTAAATTAAAAATGATCTTTTAATGGTTGTAGGAATTAAGATCATATAAAAGACCAGTGTGGTTTGTTTTTTCCGGAATGGGGAGCCAATGGGCTGGTATGATCGAAGGACTGCTTCAATTGGAACCTTTTGCCAAAGCCATCAACAGAGCAGCTACTGTCCTCCAAGCTGAAGGTATTGATTTGTTGAGCATTTTGAACTCCAAAGATGAAAAAACATTTGACAATGTCCTTAACTCGGCTGTATCGATAACATCCATGCAAGTAATATTTTGGTATTTATTCTTTTACTAATTGATAGGTTTATTCTAAATTCATATTTGACTCGTTTAGGTGGCATTGATTGATTTATTAAAATCGATTGGAATTGAACCAGACGGTTTTATCGGTCATTCAGTTGGCGAACTTACTTGTGCTTACGCCGATGGCACGTTTACCATCGAACAGACAATCTTAATCTCGGCATTGAGAGCTCATTGTGTTTTGGAAACCAAACTAATCAAAGGGTCAATGGCTGCTGTTGGTAAATTACTAAATAAATAATATTTGAATTAATAAATTGTTATTTTTCAAATTATTTTGCTATTCATATTACATAATGAGTTTGTAAATGTAGGCTTGTCCTGGGAAGAAACTAAAAAGAAATTGCCAGCCGATTTGGTAGCCGCCTGTCACAATAGCGAAGACAGTGTAACAATATCTGGCCCTCCTAAAAGCGTCAGCGAATTCGTCAAAACTTGTAAAGCCGAAGGTATTTTTGCCAAAGAAGTCAATAGTTCTGGATTTGCTTTTCATTCTAAATATATTGCTGATGCCGAACCAATGCTTCGTAAGAGTTTGGAAAAAGTATGCTATTTTTACACGATGTTTATAATCTAAAAAATAAATATTTTGCCCTTGAACTGTAATATATTATTATGATCACGTCTTGATTGACGCGGACCCGGGAGAATGACGTTCGAATAAATTCAAAATGTCGCTTTCCCGCCGCGCCTGCTACCTACGACTTCGGACTTACCATTAACCAGTCTATGGTAGGCGACACCAGCGCGCTGACCTGTTACGGCAGACGGAAGCCGCCGAAGCAGCGCAACTGCGCAACGGTCAACGGCCCGGCGGCGGATGAACTATGAGTCTATGAACCATTCGACGTTACTCGTTAGATAATTAATAATTATTATAAATTAATTGATATGCTCGTCGGCGCAACAACGTACGACGTTACTCGTTAGATAATTGTTATAAATTAATTGATAATAATAATATATTAATATAATATGCTCGTCGGCGCCGTCGGTTTGTGAGCTGTGACATTTTCCGTAGACCCGGTGAAAGACACAAGCGCCAAAATTAGATAAGAAAAAATAAAGTCGTGTCGTACAAAAGCGCCAAAATCGTATCGTACGAAAGCGCCAAAATCCTAGGTACCTGTGTGCCACGGTTAATAGATGTTAAATAACAGATATTAAATTTAGAATTATATCGTTCAAAAACTCCAACGTTTAATCTTAATCGACAAATGTCGACAATTAGATTTTATATCTGATTACAATAGATTGTCACATAGACAGTGTATGAGCAGTTTTGTGTTATTAGTTTATAACACATTGTTAGTAAGTACTTCGGTAGCATTCGTGTAAGCATCATTCGTTAAAATGGATTTTACAAAAACTATTACAAATAAAGGTATTGTGTGTATTTTATATAAAGAGCAAAAATATAGATTTTTACGAGAAATGGCCAGTATCTACTTACATAAAATTTTAATTTCGGCCCAAATTATTTGTAATTTTTGCACCTTTGGCGCCTATTTCACATGTTAGGTATACAATATTATATTGGCGCTTATGTCCTACACATTTTGGCGCAAATGATAGGTCATTTTTGTGCCTTTGGCGCTTCTGTCATATAGCCCCGTAGACCAATCCGCGAACGAGTAACGAAATGCCGTCCGACCGTATTCTCGCGACACACCCGTCATACTTGACTTACTCTAGTTTTCGGTATTCCGAACACATATCTTTTTAGTGTTTATACACCTCTACCTGACGCGACGCCTTTCATTTTGATCATTCCTCAAAATGAAAGTAATAAAACCATAGTATTAATTTTATTATGGGCCGTACCTACCACTTATTTGGTATATTATCTGCATTCACGGTCGGTCATCTGTGCCACTTGCTCGTTACAATTATTAAACTATTGTTTATGTTCATCAATTGTCGCTAATCGATCGCGACAAATCAACGACCGCGATACCGATACTTCGTGTATTGTTATTATTTTATTTGTGTTGTCTCTCATCAATCACTTCCGCCCCCATCCCCGGAATCTGCGTCGATCGTCATTAACATTTCAACACACCGACACGTCAAGACGGATATCCGCTCGCCCGTGTCGTATTTATTGAATATTCGTTTTTATTCAAGATAAATATAATATTATTAATAATATTTTCTCTTAAAAATGCACATCTCTGAACATTATAAAATATCAAACGTAATATGTCTTTAATTTTACGGAAGATCATTAAACCACACAGTTATACTGTCACAATGCACTCATTATTATTCGTAAATGGAATTAAAAGTGAAATTAATATTTTTTTTAAAATTTAAAATTTAGAAACCAAGATAATACATGCCTAACAATATATTTCAATGGTATTGTTGCATTAGAATTCATAATATTTTTTTATAAAAACAATCATTTGTGAAAGAAGAATTGATTTAAAATGACATTGCATACCATGCTTATATATCTATACTTATATTAAAATTAATTGCTTCACTAATTATTTTTTTTTTTTAATGGGCGTGACATGTTTATATCTGTTTCACCCATAATCTGTTTATTGTGATTGAATGATTTATAAATACCAATTCAAAAATATTTATGAATGTATACATTGAAAAAAAAAATATACGCAGACGTTATTTCACTAATTCTTTTAAAACTATCAATTACAGATTTTACAAAACCCAAAACCCCGTTCATCAAAATGGATCAGTTCATCTATACCCGAGGAATTATGGGGTACTCCGCTAGCTAAAATGAGCTCTACTGCATACCACGTAAACAATTTACTGTCCCCAGTTTTGTTCCATGTAAGATCATTGCCTGCCTACCTTTTGTATAATGGTTTCATAAATTTATTTTAACACCATTGTTATTTAGGAAGCTGTCCTTCATGTGCCAAAAGACGCTGTTGTTATTGAAATCGCTCCACACGCATTACTTCAAGCCATTTTAAAAAGATCTCTAGGACCAGAATGTTTATGTATCGGTCTGACCAAGCGTTCAACGAATCCACAAGGGAATATTTCAGTATTGTTATCAGCTATTGGAAAGTGGGTTTGGATTTTTTTACTTTGATAGAATAGTTGTAAAAGTGATATTTATTATATTTTAGATTATACAATGCTGGACTTCAACCACAAATAAAAAACTTGTACCCAGTTGTATCATATCCAGTCGCACGTGGGACACCAATGATTCAATCATTGGTCGAATGGGATCACTCTACTAAATGGACTGTTGCTGAGTTTTTACAAAAGGTATATCCTATAAAACAAACTAAATTAATAATAACTTAATCAGAAATTAGAAATAAGAAATTTCTTAACCTGAAATATAATATAATCATTATATTATTAATTATCAGAATAGTTATTAGTTATGACTTATGGAGCAATTAAATAAAGTAACAATTAAATCTGCTTAGGTTGACCGACCAGATTTTAGACAAAAATGATTGTAATAAATGTTTTAATATTTTTATGTTGAAGTTTAAGATTTCCTTTACATGTTCAGATGTTTTCAATTTATTGTAACATGATTTTATCATAGAAATGATCAGTGAGGCCAATTATTTTCTTGAAGGATAAAAAAAAAAAAAAACAAATTATGTATATTTTATTTTTGAATTTGTATTATTATTACAATTTATATCAAGCAAAAAGATTTTTGTTCACTAAAAGACACATTTAAGATATTTTAAGAATAGTCAAATTTTTATTCAATCTAGATCTTTTATTAAAAAATTGTCTGTATCTGTACTAATATTTGTATTAAAATTAAAAATCATTGAAAGTATTGTGCTATAGATCTTTATTATACATAAACAATCACTGATAATTGTTGATCTACAAGAGTTATACTAATACATGATTGATTGCAGGAAGGTGGATCTGGTGAATGCATTGTTAAAGTTGATTTAAGTACAGAAGAAGATCAGTTTTTATCTGGACATGCCATTGACGGAAGAGTATTATTTCCTGCAACAGGATATTTAGTAAGAACAATTTTAATCAAATTTAATTTTAATTTTTTTCTTGTGAACTATAAAATGTATTGTGAAAACATGTAGAATCTCGTTTGGAAAACGTTTGCTAAACTCCAAGACAAGAACATCGAAGAATTCTCAGTTGTTATTGAAAATGTACAGTTTTTGCGAGCAACAATCATGCCTAAAGACGGTAATTATGCTATATATAATAAAAAACTAGTAAATCATTTTCACAACATTTAAAAATTTGTATTTAACTAGCTGGTCTGTTTAGAAAATGTATTTATATGTATTCATATTTCTTCTAATTATAATAGTATATAATATAGAGCTGAAAAAAATATATGTGTGAGCTACCCTTATCTCTTTAGAGTTGAAAAAATGTTAAAATCTTTTCTGCGATATCATCTACTAGTTGACTTAGCCGATATAAATATGTACCTTGGTTTTAGTGTACCTCAGTTCACTTCAAATTGTACATTCTTTCTATAGATATTTACAGTCAATATTTTAAAATAAACTGAAAATACACAAAAGCTCAAAAACTATAGTTACCTAAGTTAATACAATGTTTAGCCATGTTTTTAGAACATTTTATATTTTTCTAATTTTATTTTACTGAACAGATGACGTCACCCGTCTATTGCAATTTTGTCCCTTAATAATAAAAAAAAATGTATGACTATCAGATGAGTGGTTCCCAAGATCGTTAGCATCAAATATCTCATTTTGACCATTTATATTATATCTATAGAAGAATACAATTCATATAGTCTTAATTATTTAGGTAAAATTAAATGTAATCACTAGCATTATCTGATTGTAACAAAAACATTTTTCATTTTGCAGGAAACGTAAATTTCTCAGTTAGCATTTTTGAAGGAACTGGAAATTTTGAGATTTGTGAAGGAGATTCTGTTGCAGTGACTGGTCACATTTCTGTTCTGAATGACACAGATTTAGAGCTATTAGAGGCTGAATTACCTGTTATCGATGTCAATGAAAATGATATACCACTTAAATCAGGGGACATATACAAAGACTTGGGTTTGCGAGGATATGATTACAAAGGACTGTTTAGAGGAGTTAAAGAATCTGACAACAAAGGTGATGTATAAAATGATCATTAGGCGGTAGCTTTTGTTTTTAATTAATATTTTTTATTAGGATCTAATATGTTATATGTATACTTAGGTTCTTAAAATTAAGTACATTGTGTATTTTTTTTTAATAAAGGTATATATTTTTTTAAATATTTGAATGTAAAATTGTCTACTACTATATTTTTAAATATACCTTATAGTAACTGCATAAATATATATTTATAAAATTCAAATTACTAAATATAAGTATGTAATGTAATGGGTTTTTATAGGTTTTTGATTTATTTCAACTTTCAAGATACTCTATATTATAGAGTTAATTAAAACCTATAAACTTTACTCATTACCTAGGTCCTAAATACTAGTATAAGTATAATAAATTCACAATAGGTGTTCAAGGAAAGTTGGAATGGAATGGAAATTGGATTAGCTATATCGATACAATGCTCCAGTTTTCAATTTTGGGTTTGAAAACCAAAGAGTTATATTTGCCGACAAGACTGCAAAAAATTATTATTGATCCTATTAAGCATTTGAAAATAGTTGAAACCATGCCTGAAAAAAGCAGTAAGTGCTTGTGATCCAAGTTTTTGTTTGTTAATTTCTGATGCACGAATTTTGGGTATTATAATGTTGGATTTTTAGATGTTCCTGTAAACATGTACAGAGATATTAATGTCATTAAATCTGGTGGAATTGAACTATGTGGATTGAAATTGAGCTTAGCTCCAAGAAGACAACAATCACAGGCAGCTCCCAAATTGGAAAAGTATTCATTTGTACCGTACTCAGCTGATAAGGTAATTTGTTCAGTTATATATTATTATATTATAATTGTAGTTTTTTGCATTTTAAAATGAAAGTTTTTATTCCATTTGTAATATTTTTGATTTTATTACCCTAATGTGTCTTTAATACTAAATAACATTTATTGTAACACATTTACAGATTTCTTCGCCTTCAATTGATGTATTGAACATTTTCACTGCTTATCTACAAATTGTTTTAGAAAACAGTGCTGGTGCTGCAAAAGTAAAAGTTGTTGAGTATGGAGCAGATAAACCATTTGAAGAGATTTTTATGCCTAACATTGTCAACATTCTGGAATCTGAACCCTTGATATCTGTTAGTATTAAACATAAATTGTTAAATTACTCTCATCAATTGATTTATGTTTTCAGTTGGATGCAACCTTATCTACAGCCCACGCACAAGCTATGGCTCCATTTTTGGGACCATTAGAAGTGAAGATTATAAACAAATCGTTGGAAAATGGTCCTATTGAATCTAATGCTCATGTGGTGGTCGCTTTTGATGTATTACAATCACAAAATAAACTAAATAATTTGGCTGAAACAGTGAAAGACGGTAGCTTTGTCATTACATCTGAAACCAATAATGTTTCTCAAAGCATCATAGAGAATACTAATCTTATTTTTATAAGCAAGTTATCGACTGATGATAGAACATTCTATTTATTGAGAAAGGTATGCTTAAATATTTTAGTACATTAAAACAAAGTTATTTCATAATGTATCATCTAGTTATTCTACTTAACTATAAATCATACTTCATGTTGTATTATCTAGATTATTTTTACTATTCATTTCTAATCTAGGTTATTAAAAATCAACCAGTTTCTGAAGTAATTCAAGTGTCTGAAAAATCGTATGAGTGGGTTGAAACATTAAAATCTGCTCTAAAAACTTCAGAAGCTGACCCTAGCAAAAAAATAGTTTTGTTTGCTCAAGGAGAAGAAACTAACGGAATTATCGGTTTGGTGAATTGTATCAAACAAGAACCTGGTGGCAATAGTGTCAGATCCGTATTTATTCAAGACTCAGCTGCTCCAAAATTCTCTTTAACTGCTCCTCTTTATGCTGCACAGTTGAAAAAAGATTTATTAAGCAATGTATTGAAGCCTAATGGAGTATGGGGTTCAATGAGACATTTGAAATTAGAAAACCAACAAGATAAGCCCTCGTTACAAGTCGTACATGCTTATATTAATGCTTTGACAAGGGGAGATTTGAGCAGTTTGAAATGGATTGAAGGACCTTTGTCGCATTACAAGTGAGTATCTGTTATAAAAGACTACAAAAGTAATATACTTACAATGTCACCAACATTTTAGACCAGAATATAAATTAAATACTGAACTGTGTACCGTTTACTATGCACCACTGAACTTCCGTGATATCATGTTGGCTTCTGGAAAACTCCCTCCTGATGCATTGCCTGGTGATTTGGCTGGACAAGTATGTTTCTTTAAACTATTATCTTTAAATTATAACAAAATTTTTCTATTTTGTTCAACATCAGGACTGTATCCTTGGATTAGAATTCTCTGGTCGTAACTCTAAGGGTAAAAGAGTAATGGGTATGCTCGCTGCCAAAGGATTAGCTACCAGCGTTCTTGCAGATCCAAATTTCTTATGGGAAGTACCTAGTAAATGGACTTTAGAGGAAGCATCGACTGTACCAGTGGTTTATGGAACTGTAAGAAATTTTTTTCACATTTACTCTAAGTCAAATTAATATGTCTTTTCATTTAGGCATACTATGCTTTATGTGTAAGAGGACAAATGAAACCAGGTAATTCATTGTTAGTACATGCTGGAACAGGAGGTGTTGGACAAGCAGCTATAGCTATTGCTTTGCATATGGGTGTTACTGTTTATACTACTGTTGGGAGTAAAGAGAAAAGAGAATTTTTGAAAAAGACTTTTCCTAAGGTATTATTTTATTTATATTATAATTTATATGTTTAAAATATTATGATTTTTTTTCTTTTATCAATCTAGTTAACTGATAAAAATATTTCCAACTCTCGAAACACTAGCTTTGAACGACATATTTTGAGAGAAACTAAAGGACGTGGTGTAGATCTTGTGTTGAACTCTTTGTCTGAAGACAAACTCCAAGCATCTGTTCGTTGTTTAGCTAAAGATGGCTGTTTCCTTGAAATTGGTAAACTTGATTTGTCCAATAACAGTCCACTAGGAATGTCTGTTTTCTTGAAAAACACTACATTCCACGGAATTTTATTGGACTCGTTATTTGATATAAACTCTACAAATGAGGAAAAGAAAGAAGTAGTTAGATTGCTCAACGAAGGCATACAGAATGGGGCAGTAAATCCCTTACCAGCCACAGTATTTGCTGAATCTCAGGTGGAACAAGCGTTCAGGTATATGGGCTCTGGAAAACATATTGGAAAAGTAGTATTGAAAATTAGAGATGAAGAATCCACAGCAGTTGTTAAGCCTGCAACCAAACTAGTAACTTCAATTCCACGATCTTACATGAATCCAGACAAAACCTATGTGCTTGTCGGAGGTCTAGGAGGATTTGGGTTGGAATTAGCTAACTGGTTGATTGTCAGAGGAGCAAAAAACATTGTATTGACAGCAAGAAGTGGAATCACTACTGGTTATCAAGCTGTTTGTGTTAGAAATTGGAAAGAGTCTGGTATTAATGTACTGATATCTAAGGCAGATTGTTCAACATTAAATGGAGCTCAACAATTAATTGACGACAGTAACAAATTAGGACCAGTCGGAGGCGTATTTAATTTGGCTGCTGTAAGTAATTCTATTTTTCCAGATAAATGAAATGTTACAGATGTAAGATATTATATTATAAAGCGTATATATAAGTACATTTTATATCATTTGTATGTGTTAATTTTCAAATTATTTTTATTCTTATTTATAATTTTCATTAATATTTGATAATTAATTATTTTAAGGTATTGAGAGATGCATTTTTAGAAAATCAGACACCACAAGATTTTGAAATTGTAAGCAAACCTAAAGTAACTGGTACCAAAAACTTAGACGTAGTCACCAGGAAGTCTTGCCCTGAACTCGATCACTTTGTTGTGTTCTCATCTGTATCTTGTGGACGGGGTAATGCTGGTCAAACCAATTACGGTTTTGCCAATTCTGTCATGGAAAGAATTTGTGAAGCCAGACAAGAAGCTGGTCTCCCAGGGGTATGTTGTTATCAATATAAATAATATAATAAAATTCAATAATATGCTACAAATTAAATTCATCAATTAAATTTTAATTAATTATTTATTTATTTTTAATAGTTGGCTATTCAATGGGGAGCTATTGGAGATGTTGGTCTTATCATGGAAACAATGGGAGGAAATGAAACTGTTGTTGGTGGTACATTGCCACAACGTATGGCTTCATGTTTAAGTGCTTTTGATGTATTTTTGCAACATCCACAACCTGTCTTGGCTTCGATGGTATTAGCTGATAAGAGAAAGGGCGGATCTGGAGGATCCACCCAAGTGAGCCTGATTGATGCTGTTGCAAACATCTTAGGTGTGAAGGACACAAAGAATATTGATGAATCTGCAACTCTAGCTGACTTGGGCATGGACTCATTAATGGGTGCCGAAATCAAACAGACTTTGGAGAGAAACTATGATTTAGTTATGAATATTGGGGAAATCAGAAGTTTAACGGCCAAGAGACTACGGGAATTTCAAAATGGTGGGAGTGAGCTAGTTATTGATACTCCTATTGTAGCCACCAATGGTTTAAATGGGCCCTGATAGACTTATCAATGTGTTTTTTTAAACATTTCTGTTGTGTGGTTGTAAATATTTCCAATTCAAATGTTTCTTTGGAAAATTATTTTTTTACATGAATGTGTAAGGTATAATATAATGTGATTTGGAGCTTCAAATCTTTTATAGATGATATGTTGTTGTTGAAATATTATATAAATTCGTATAAAACTATGTTATTTAATAAATAAACTTTAAATATAATTTATTTATATAATTGATTGGCGATTGTATCATTATCAATTTAATTTCAATTAAATATTATAGTCTGTGTCTTCACTCTTCATACATATTTTATTGGGTTAAATACTACAATATAAAGTTGTGTACTTTATCCATAATATTGTCTACAGGTTGTATACAATCTGGCCATCTAGGCATATTAATAACAAAAATAACAATAATGATTATTGTCTGTAACCAATAAAATAATTAAATATTCTAAATTTTAAAACCTTTAATTTATACATTCACTTGAATGTCACACTTCCCCTCTAATCACTTGTTTGTAAATAAAACAATGTATAATTTTTACAGTTAGGAGTTTGGATTAGGTAAGTGTTTAAATTAAAATTATGATCTATTAACAAAGTCATAAACATATTCAAACAATGAAAACTTTTTATATTTACATTCAGTTGAATGAACTAATCACGTCTAAAAATTAAATTGGTCAAAATATCACTGAAAAAATTACGTTATCAAGATTTTTTAATTTTAGATTCTGTGCGGAGCGATGAATGTATTGATTTTACCATGATGTGTGTTTTTATTTTTATTTTTATTTTTGTGTCTGTCATCACGTTTTGGGGCAGTAAAAATGCTTCGATTTTTTACTTCAGTACCTCGTTCGATCAAAAAGTTAATCTAGTTGGTACTTTTGGGGGTCAAAGTAAAAAATTCCTAATACTTTTCTAAATAATCGAGAAAAACAAACTAAAAATTAAGGGAAAAACGGGAAATTTTACGCACACTCATTTTTCGACAAAATCGATTTTGATTTTTGATGTAACTTTAAAACAAATTAAATTTTAAAATTAAATTTAACATGAAATTTTCACCGAATCTTTATATAAGTATATTCTATCCACCATGCAATTCGTCAAACATTTTCGACTTAAGTTGAACTATTCATAGGCATTTGAAATTTTCGATAGTTAATAGTTTTTTAAAAATTAATATCGATAAAAATTTATTTGTTGTTATTTTTCGGTAGAAAAGCTTGAAAATTTAATACAAGGCTTCTAACACATTTTAACAATAGCAGTTGAAAAATAAAAATAAATTCATGGTCACAATTTTTTTTTACAAGCATTCAAAGTTTGAATTTTGACAACATATTATGTAAAAATCACGAAAATTCACAAATTATTTTAAGCTAGAAAATATTTTTTTAGGAAAGGGCATTTTAGGAAAAGTTCATGGATGACACAAATGTTTTTCTTGGGATTGGAATTTCAGATTTTAGGATGTACAATTTAATTTTAGTGCGGGCCGCATTAAATTTGTTAAAGGGCCGCGTAGTGATGATGAGTACCGCTGCTCTTCACGCTTACACGTTCTCTAACCAAACGTACTCTCTCCCACACAGGACCGTATTTGAGGGATAGTTCGGAGGGAAAATGAGCGTCCCCTTCTGTTATATGTTAAGGGGCGCCAATGTTTTGACGGAGACTATAAAAAGTTTTCTGAAAAACTATAAGTTATGTTAATAATTCAAATATATTATTTATTACTATTATTAAAAAAATTAGATTTGTTTTGAGTTGTTTACTGACATTTTAATTTTTCAACTTTTTTAGTTTTTTTTTCTATAAATATCGATAAAAATTTATTTGTTCGGTAGAAAAGCTTGAAAATTTCATACGAGGCTTCTAACACATTGTAACAATAGCAGTTAAAAAATATTAAAAATACGTAGGCACGATTTTTTTTTATAAGCATTTAAAGTTCAAATTTTGACTAAATACGTAAAAATTACGGCGATGTTCAAATTATCTTAGATAGAAATTCATAAAAGTTTTTCTTTTTAATCCTAAGATTTGAAAATTTAATAAAAAGCTCCTAACATATTTTTACAATACAAGTTGAAAAATAAAAGAAATGCGTAGTCACAATTTTTTTTTACAAGCATTCAAAGTTTGAATTTTGACAACATATTATGTAAAAATCACGAAAATTCACAAATTATTTTCAGCTAGAAATTCATAAAAAATTTTCCTTTTATGTCTAAGATTTGAAAATTTAATACAAGGCTCATAATATATTTTTACAATAGAAATTGAAAAATTGAAGAAACGCGTAGTCACAATTTTTTTTTACAAGCATTCAAAGTTTGAATTTCGACAACATATGTAAAAATCACGAAAATCACGAAAATTCGCAAATTATTTCAAACTAGAAATTCATGAAAATTTTTCTTTTTAAATCTAAGATTTGAAAATTTTTAATAATCTATAATATATCCTAGACAGATAAACCGTCTTCGCTCAGAATCGTTTTTCGTATAGGTACAATGATATAATATTATTGGATTCAAATTTAATTCCATCCATTACAGTAACTCACTTGTAACCTACTGTACAGCAGAGCGACATCCACGACTTACCCGCCTTTTTATATATGCATCTACTGAAAAAATAATATATGTGATACTTAGTGTGTTTTAAAAAAATGATCTGATTGTGGATTGTATTATATTATGTATGAATTTGAATATGGTTCATTAAATTAATATTTTTAAATGTTTATGAAACAATAAATATAATGTATTTATGTCTACTTATTAGTGGGTGCATGAACCAAGGCATGCAGTTGTTTGGGTTAAACATTCATTTAAGTACAGACAATTTTATGGGCACTAATATAATAGTCAATAATATATTATGTGTAATAATACAACATTTGTGTATTAAACTTAGGTAGGTATATTCTAAATTGGCCACTGACTTTGAATTAAAAAAATAAATACACCATTTATAAATCAAAGTATAACATATCCATGACACAGGAGACCATAATATTTTGTTTCTATGTGAATACTTTAATTTATTGAAAAACGTATTTTTTTTTTTGAAGGTATTTTAATTTGTTCTTTCAGTTCTTTGATATTGTATACCTTTCTAAATAGGTTTATCATGTCATTATAATAGTTGCACAGTTGTACACACTACACAATGTGCTTCAACTTGGAGTTAACCAATAGTTCGATCTTAATATAATTATTCATGTTTTATCTAATCACAATATCATTATGTGCGTTTTAAGGACAGTAAAAATAAGTCCAAAAAAGTCCGGTTCTTAATATAATACATGCAATGATATTAAGATATTAATTTATTTGAAAATAAAAATTAATCATTTTAATTACCTACTAGGTCACTTTACTTATAGAGAATAAAAACTAATTATTATAGAAAAACAATATGCATAACGATATATTTAGTAAAATATTATAATATACGCAGATGTGGAGGGAAAAGGTTTTAAGTCCCTACGGTTAATATTATTATTGGTTTGACAACAAAATGTTTAAGCTTTTTTTTTTTTACTCTGTCGCAGTACACTGACACAGTGACACCCATAACTGCAGTTGTTAGACACTACGAGATTGTCAAGACGTCGAACTTATAATGATGGTTAAAAATTGTAAATTTCTAAGAATACGTCAAAATAGTAGATACTCTAAGACTTTATAAATATTTATAATTAATATATATACCTATAAAAATCTTTGGCAGCAGCAATTTTAATACATTCTGTTCGGGTAAATGAATAATTTCACTAACCAACATCCATTCCAGAGTGGAAAAAATGATGGGTTTAGTTTTAGTAACCGTACAAAAACAGAAGTTTCACGAGAAGAATCAATATTTTGGTAAGTTTTTTTTTATATTATTTTGTTGTGAATGATTTAATTCTAATATATTATCAAAAATATTTCAAAACGGACGAGCGTCGTGAATAACGAAGCGCGCAATGAAAATAAAATACACAAAGGAACTATACAGCAGCTCGGCAGTTTTCGAGTTCTTTTTTAATCATGATTTGTACGCCACCGCCCACTCAAAGAACATTAATAAAAACTTCTGTAAATCGTATTGTAAACAGTATATCCTTATGCCACGTAAAATTCGACAATTATTATTTATATTTCACGCTTAGATTTTATTCTAAACAGAAAGTTTTCAGATTACTTTCCCCAATCAAAAATAAATAAATACCTATGCTGAAAATAGGTAAATAAATCGTATGTATACCTACTCATAAAATATTGTAGATTTGACTATTTATGAACTTGTGAACTATAGTTTGTACGGTTCAGTTTGGCACGCGACCAGTATTTATTGTTATTTACTTAATGATTACTATTTTTATGATCGACGACTGACGTATAAATAAAAAAATTGGCGGAACATGTCTGTACCTACATATTATTTACAATAGTGATTTTCGCGTTCATAAATTTATCATTGAACATTCATATTTTGATTATATTTTATATTCAATATTTCATAAATATTAATCATTAATTTCGTATTCAAAGAAAATGTTTGACTTGGATTAATTTTACATACTAGCTGGCACATGGCATGGTCGGTACGGAAATTTAAAGTATTGATACACCATAGGTATAACTTTTAAAAGCAGGGCAGTTACCGTTAAATTTATTTTAATTAAAATTGTTATTTAATAGTTCATAAAAAAAATACATTTTAGTAAAAATACGCATGTGCTTCTAACATTTAAGCACCATCATCAATAATCAAATAAATAAATTTAAAAAAATAATTAAAATAATATCCAGGTACCTACTTTATAAGTATATTGTTTAGGGGTAATTTTAATTTAAAGTAATACATTTTTTCGGTATAGTTATCACATTTCATTATTTTAATGAACAAATTGTATACACGGATATGTTTGATATAAAAGTTATAAAATAATAAATATCTGTGGCGATTATCAAAGTCGTTGCGGATGACACAGTCGATTTTAACATTTTAATTGGATAGCAAAGCAGACATGAACGAAAAACATTCTGCTTTTCATATAATTTTTTTTTTCATAAATCACATTATTTTTAGACTTCAATTCACCAGTATCTGATGCGTTTCATGTCAGCATCGGAGTGCATAGTACATATACGTCGCGAACTTCAACAAACCCAGAATTAATTGATGTTTAAGGTAAGTTTGTTTTCATATTCTTTTGGGATTTGAATTTTTATATTAGGCTTTAAATAAATACTTAATGTCACGAAATAATGCTGCCCAAGCATCGTTGACGCATATTTTATTTCTGTGCGTGAAATTAATAAATACCTGAGATCAAATAGATAATATAAACGCACTAAGTCGTTTTTCAGGTTGCCGGGCAGAGAATAATTATAGTTTTATATTTATGACCTAGATATATGTTTGAAATCGACATTTTTCAATTTTTGTTTAATCAATAGGAATATCCCATATAACTGATAACTCCATAACTCATAACACGCAATTTTAATTTGTAACTGGTAATTTGCTCCAAATTCGGAACGTTAGAAATCATAGGAATTTTAGTATAAAATAAACATATTTTATTGTTATAAATCAGGTATATTGCTATAGACATTTTTAGTTATTTATAACCTTTATTCTTCGCCTAATATTTATATCATATACATATAGGGACTGATAATGTTATAACCATGTAGACACACCTAAAAATTTATAACCTTGTAGGTAGGTACATCTAAAGACCCAATAGCTAAAATATTCAAATATTAATGTATAATAATAATAATAAAACTTTGTATAAAAAATTATTAAAATTAAAATGAACCAGACTTTTAAGTAGCCAGTGGGTTACTTGTCGGCGATAGTAAAGAAATAATGTTATATCATTATATTCATATAAAAATAATAAGTTCTAAAATAAAATATAAAAAACACATGATAACTAGGTAGATACCTACGATAAAAATTAAACATTAAACGGGTTGTTTAGCTATATAGTTTTATCTATAATGGTTAAAAATGAATACCTAGGTCATAAAATATTGTTGAAAATGTTATTGAAATTTCAGAGATGGTATTCTTCAGTGAAAATTTGACAACTAAATATTACATTGAGTTGTGTAGCCTGTGTGAAATATGTTAACATGTTTCGAAGATGAAGTAGATAAATTGATTCAGATATGGGGTTAATAATTTTCTATTTTTTAGTAGGTCTCTTTTTATGTTGTTAATTTTTTAATTGATCAGGGGATAAATTGCCCGCAATTTTTAAACTAATTGTTTTGTAACCAATGGTATAACAATATTCCGGTTATCAATAAAATCATGATTAAAATTAGGAAATTGGTCAGGTATAATATTTTTAAAAATTTTTTTAAATGTTTTCAGCAATCATCAGATACGATGATCTGTATGTACTATAGACCAGGGAGTGGTGAGAGAAAGGGGTGAGAGAGAGATAGGTAAAGAGAGATGGTGAGAAGTAGCGTAGAGAGGTAAGCGAGAGAGAATGGGAAAGAAAGAGAGAGTGGGGGAGTGAAAGAGGTAGATAGAGCGAGGTAGAGGGTGAGAGGAAGATAGTACAAGAGAAAGGGGTTGGGGGAACAGCAGAAGAGAAAGAGAGAGAGTGAGAAGGTGATAGAGATAGAGAAAATTTCTTCAAATATATGCAGTTGAATATGCACTAAAAAAAAATTACATTGCTTTATTACACTTAAAATGACTTAATTTAATGTTTTATGTATTTATCATATTATGTTTAAATATACCGCTATCCTAAAAAACAGGGTACACTTTATCACTCATTACCCTGTAAATAGCTTTCAATTCTGTTTGCGGGATTTTAAATTAGACTAATTATCTTAAAATTCTTTTAACTCATGTATTGGTTAACAATCAATAGAGCAACTTGATGAGTAAACACTTATATCGGAAACCAACTAAGGATCTTTTTATTCTAATAGTGTCCTAGTAAACCATTCGTTTGTTATGCGTTACCCAAATACTATTTATTTGTCTACGATCATTCAGATTGATACTTTTATTAAATCCAGTGTCATAGTAAGCCTTTCTGAGGGGTATTGAGTGTATAGTACTGTATACACTTTTCTCTCTCTAAATCCTAACCCTGGCCTATGACACTACCTTCCCCGCGGACATGCAGATTGTTAAACAAGTCATAAGAAGGTTAGTTTAGGTTAGGTACCTATAGAGAATGGTAAGTTGAGCTCAGTTAATGATAGATAACTATCATCACTGATCGTGGCATTTGCATTGATATTTTCCTACTAACTATCAAGGTATTCGAAATTGTAAACATAACAATGAAAGAAAATATTTAAAAATTAATGTGAAAAATATTAATACAATACTTAATATATTAATATATAACACTTATTTCTTTTTTTAGCTTATGCAATAAAAAATTAATGCTCAAATCTTAATATTATATAATATGCCACATGATTAATATTTCCGTAATCTTTATCACGGTTTTAAGGCCAAATTAGTGTTATACCAGTATTTCATAAGTACCTACTTAGGAATGTAAATTACAGTAAATAATGCATCCTCTGATCATAATTTATAATATAATTTTGATTTATACAATACAATTTGATATGTAACTTAAAACTAACGGCAGTCCATGACTACAAGCCAATATATTTCTGAATTTTTAAAATTGTTTGCAATTTAAAGGTGTTTTATTACGTTCACTCACGTTGCCTTCATAATATATTCATATTTTCGTTTAATAAACTAAAATTGTTGTAATAGCAAAAGTTATTCACAATGATTAGATATTCAATAAATTGCAATTAATTTTCTTATATACATCACATTCTAAACAGGAACTGTCTAAATCTTCATTATTATTAATAATAGATTTCAATTTATATTCTGGTTATGTATACATTCTGCAGTCTTCTGTGTGTAGTCTTAAATTATAAATTTTTATTTTTATTCCATATTTTAACTTTAGTCTATTTTTGAGTACACTATTTTCAAATATTATTTACCATGTGCCCTATAAATTATAAATAAATCATGATTTTATAATCATTAATGTTAAATAACCTTTAAATTTCTTACTTGAGATTTGATGTGGCATTCTTCAAAGTTTAGACATACATTATAATTTTTCCAAATTTTTTTTTGTTTCTTGAAAATCAAAAACCTGCGGGTGCCAATCCCCCCTTCCCATTTTTTTTTTTAATAATTCTCTCTACCACTCTAGATTATTATTGTGTACACAATTTTTCAACATTGACTATCATGTGCCCTAAAAATAATCATTAAATCATGATTTTATGATTATTAATAGTTTGCATCATTTATAGCTAAAATTATGATTTATTATTATTTAGTTAACAATTATTTTAATATCAATAAATATGATGAACTGTTATAATCATTAATAACCTTATGAAAATAATATGTTATCCACTTACCCTGCTTTTTTTAACTTTAACTATAGAATTTTGTAATAATAATAATTATGAAAAAATAACTTTATCGTCAAGGATACTTCTGGTAAATTATTCCCTATATATCTATTAAAATTTAAATAATATGAATATATTTCTTGGTTACAGAATCTGGAGTTTTTTGACTTCCTAAGTCCTTAACTATTTTTTTTTCGCTTCTTAAAATGCATTGGCCTGCAGACGTCAATTTCCTTTTTTATTTGTTTTTCTATTTATCTAAATCTAGTGAATTATTATTTGTTAATTGGTCAACTATATTTACCATCAGTTGGTCTATACTATAAACTGTTTTTCAATTTTTCGTGTTAAAGAAGCCAAATATTATAATATAGCCTGCAGACACTCTCTAATAGTTAAATTATTTATTTTGAATGTTTTTTGTTTGATGTTTCTTCAAACGTTTGCTTCCTTGTGCCCATATTTACTTTCCATTTTTTTCATACATTTATCTCAATTTATTTTTAAATATCAATATTTTTTACTTTCACTACCTCTCAAGATTTTTCTGATCATTAATATATTTATTATTGGGACTAATGTTTTGTGGTATATAATATGCTTGAGATTATAGGCCGTTGTTTTCAACATAATATTCATGTATATACTATTATATAATTTTACCAGTTTGTTTTTCTTCTTAATTTATTTTGTCTACGAGTGCCTTTTTTCCCTCCCTATTTTGTCGTATAAATTTAACTCTAGTTGATGTTTTTGAATACATTTCTGTAACTTTTACTCGCTATATCGTGGATTCTTATATCTTATTAATTCTTTGTTAAATAAACTAATTATTTAATTTTTTTATGCTAAAAAATTTAATATTATAGAGTGTGGGTATAGTCTTTATTTTTAAGTAGGTATATGTAACTTTCACAACTGCCTTCCTGCTCGATTCCGAGGTATAGAACTGTGTGTATGGAAATTTCAGTAATAAAATACAGTGTCAGATTAGCACATTTACTCGACAAGGAATTTCCAAGGGGAAGTGTTATGAAAAATAACAACTTAAATTGAAAAAATAAACTATGAATATAACTATAAATAATCTATCGTATTTGTCTATACTAATATTTAAATATAAATATTATAAATGCACTGATATTGATGTCAATATTTTTATCTATCTTGATTGGAAAATGATATATATGGTTAGTGGTTACCAATTAACAAAAAACTATAAACCATACGGCAACGCCATACACCACCATAGTTCGTTTTATCAATCTTTGACATAATAATTTTATAAAATATGAGCATATACTTATATTGTTATGTCAAATGTCAATTACAAATTACATAGTGATAGTTACATTTACATATGGGGGTATGGACATATTGTAAAATAATTTATCTTGCCCTATATTATTATATACATTAAATATGGTCAAGGAGGTTGTTACTACATCTACAATAGTACAATACCCCCTCCCCTATCACTATGCCACTGGTACTATATAATATATTAATATAAAATTTAATGACTACCTAACCCTTATATCTACAATAATATACGACAAACGTTAAAAAGTATAATATATATTTTATGTATTTAGTACGTTTTAATCACTGATCTGATAAGGTCCAATATATTTTATTGTTATTTTAAACTCAGATATTTTGAGAAAATATTTTCAATACTTTGAGGAAGTACATATTTTTAAAGTATTTTAAGTACGTATTTGAGTACTTTAAAGTATTTAAATATTTTTACTCAAGTACTTAACAACTTTATTTATTTATAACTCGGGCCTTATTTACGTAAGATCATTTAATTCAGTAGGTACTTTACATTTGTCCATAAGCCTTTAACTATTGTCTATTATATTTACAATAGTAAGTCGCGTATTATAGAACCATATATTTCTTATCATACTTACCGTAGTGTATAATTTTTATCCATGTTTAATTTAACTACCTAATCAACATCTTCATTACAAGCAGTTACTTAAAGTTATAGAAGGCGTGCATATTTTGTTTATATTTTTTAGTCATTTTTAGGTAGGTATACTTATTATTTATTTATTATTATTTTCTTATTAAAATTCAATAAATTATATTCAAATTCATTCAACATTATACAGTTACCAACTTATGAAATGCACGCTTGACATCACAACATTGTACCTACGCCAGATCAGATACTTCTCTACCCGCTACCCACTTTGCTTTTTATTCGTCTTAATTGTTAAATACTGGTATTTTTTTATTATTACCTCTCAAAAGTTTCAACTAGATTCACTTTTTATCCAGGAAAAATCTGGAAGTTGAAAAGAAATGTACGCAGATATACTCAACTATATAAGTCATACCTACTCATATGCACTTACAAAAATACCACTACCTCCCCTCCCGTAAATTAAACAGTTCCATTTCCCTACAAGAAAATTTAAGTATTTATACTTCTCCTAAAGGTATTATTAGCACACAAATAATAGGAACATCTATCATAATATTAATACGCCATTCGTCGTTTCAATCAGAATTTAAAATAAAACATCATTATACACCTATTTTAGTTTTCATTTACTATATTTTATCATCCAAGATACAGTTATGTGCATTATTATTTGTTATAATTAAAAAAAAAAAATACGAAAAAAGTAATATTCGTCATATAATGTTACGTAATGTTAGTTCGATAGTGCCGTATGATCGGTTATATAATTTTCTCATGTTTTTGATATATTGATAATTAATAAATTACCTACTGATTTTTTTATATTTAAGTTGTATGAAAAAAAAATTAATTTAAAAATATTTCCTGATGTAGAATTATGTTTTAAAATGATTTCATCTAATATATATATATATAATATGTTTAATAATATGTATATTTTATTACATGGAACTATATTAAAACTATAATGATTTATGATATAAATTGCTACCTGAATAAGAATAATATAATATAAACTTTTGAATATTATCTATATTTAGTTATATATTATAATATTTAATATGTATTATGTATCATATCAGATGCATATAAAATTAATATTATTATTAATCTTTGATTGTAATTTTTTTAAGATTGTTGTGAAAATGAAAGTAAAACAACCATTTTAGACTTTTGAGTACTTGAAAAGAATATGAATATTTTTATTCATGTACTCTATAACCCTATCCGGCTACCCCTATTAAAATATTCTTAATTTATAATTGTTTTGTTCAGTACTTATTCACATAATTTTACCTCTAATTACCGTTAAATTGTTAAAATCGTATAAGACCAGAATAAAATAATTAAAAATAATTATTGATAGAACTTGGTTTCATTTATGAATTAATAAATAAAAAAACATGTTAATAATTCTAATACGTTAAATACTATAATTTTTCAACTTTTAATTTCGTATTTCAATTTTTTGTGTCAAAAGTTTAATTTGGATTTATGCATAATACGTGTTTAATGCAATTTTCATTTATAACCACTGGAAATAATATAACTACTGTAATAGGATTACAATTTTAACTATATTTATAGTGGAATTTAATTTAATTTTACAAAAGCTCTAATAACGATAAGATAATCAGATAATAATAATCAAATAATAAAATAAGTTTGAAATAATTAAACATTATTTTTAGCGTAGTTGTCACGGTAAAAGTACGAATACCGGTTAAACCTAGGTTTTGGTAAATCTTCGGTTTCGCCTACTAGGATTTTGGTAAAATCTAGGATATACAACATCATTTGGTCAAACCCCGAATGATTTTTGTAGTTCGAACTTTTACAAACGAGATTTGATAAATCCTAGGATAAACAATAAGTGTTAGTAAAAGTCCAAACATTTTTACCAAAGTTATTAATTATTATTATTATTTAAGTATATTAGGTAGGTACTATATATTAAATATACAGATTTATATTATATTATTATATATTATGACAACAAATTTATATAATTATTACATAATATTTTTACTATAGTGTTAGTACTTAGTATATTATATTATTATTAAGTACTAATGCAAAAATTGACATATTAAATGCACTAGGTATAGTAGGTAAATTTATTACTAGTATATTATTTTTATTATAATTAAATTAATTGTATTATTAAATTATTTATTTGTGCAGACTTGGCTATATTGTGGCATCTCAAGTTGTTTTCAATCTATTCAATCTATTATCAAACATCTTCCGTATCATAAACTGAATTGTATGTGTAACACAGTATTAAGTAGGAACAACTTTTATCACATACAAAAGTATTTTTTTGACTAATTTATTGATTGTATTGTGATTCTATTGGTAGTGATTTGATTGTATGAGTATATAGATACACGTGTCAAGGTCTTCCATTATCATGATGTATATTAAAGTCGAAACGAAAATTCCCAAAGTCAATATTTAAATAATAATAATTATGATAATCAAGATAAAAGCCGATCGCAGTTTAGTTGTCATAATGTATAACAATAATATAAATGTGTGTATTTTATATATTAGTCTTGATGAAGTACCTACCTAATATACTTAAATAATAATAATAATTAATAACTTTGGTGAAAATGTCTGGACTTTTACTGACACTAATTGTTTATCCTAGGATTTACCAAATCTTGTTTGTAAAAGTCCGAACTACAAAAATCATTCGGGGTTTGACCAAACCATGTTGTGTAGGTATTCTAGGTTATACCGAAATCAATTGGTAAATGTCCGAAAATTGGACATTTACCAACAGTATTCGGTGAAACCTATAGGATTTACCGGGAAATCCTAGGTTTAACTGGTATTTGTACTTTTACCGTAACATGTATATATACATATATAGTCATTAAGTGTATACGCGTATTAAGTGGCATTGAAAAATATTTTGGTAAAAAACGTCAAAATATTACGTGGTGTACCTACACATCGTGAGACGTATTCCTGTCAATTTATTCCATACGGCATTTCAACATTATTTGAGAATAAAATACTAATATTATAGTAATACCTTGGACAAGATATTATCATAATATAGGTATATAATCATTTTTAATCTGCAGTAGTCATATAACGAGTAATACTAAAGACTACATTATTATATAGTTTTATAGATGATGACACTAGATGATATACATGACCGGTATCATGGTTTATCAGTGGTTGACAATTAGGTAACTAAAAAAAAAAATCATAGTTAAATTGATAAAAAAAAAAAAAATAGAACGTATTGAATAACAAAATTATATGTTTTTCAACTGATTCAACCGTCTGTCATGCGGTATTTAAACTCATCACCTTACGTTATTTTAGATTTCTAGTTGCGTGTCACTGTGTGATAGCAATAATAATATATAAAATACACATCGACGTAACATCCGATATAAAATAAAATCGTGATCTGTACGTGATTTATTCTCGAATTGCCAACATTTGATTATATCCGTCGTCTTTCCTGCACGAACGCGAATAATGGCACCAAACGCAGACGCAGCCGCGGGAAGCCTGAAGTACTACAATGAAGATGATATCGTGATTTCCGGTATCTCTGGCCGCTTTCCGAATTGCGACACATTTGAAGAGTTCAAAGAAAAACTGTTCGACGGCACGGATATACTTGCCAAAGAACAAAGCAGGTGGCCAGATGGTAAGTTATTATTATATGGATTATAATTTATAGGTAATATTAGTTAGTATAAATTCGAAAGCGCGTAATTAATAATTATTCTGTTTTTGTTATTACTTGAATTATCATTAATAAGGCTGGGATTTTATTGCTCTAAAAAAATCCAGATAATGCCCTTATAACATTTTGTGTATGCTCTCAAAATTCAGAATAATGCACTAAAAAATGCACTTCATTTTTTTAATTTTAACAATTTCAACATAAATTCTAATATAAATTTGCTATAAATGACAATATGCAGTTCAAGGATTAAATTGATCATTTTGGAGTTCATTAAGAAAAAAAAAACATTTGTTTCCATAAATAATAATTATTTTATACGTTTAGATCATTTATTTATATTTTATCTTTAACTAAATAAATATATTTATACTTAAATATATTTATTTAGTTATAATATGTTAAATTAATTTAAAAATCATATAAAATAATTTTTTTTTTTAAATTCAAAAACTTTAAATTATCTAACCTTATTAAGATTGCAAAAGTGCAAAATAAGAACTTATTGTTCTAGTTCATAAATACGTAACGTGATGCATGTCATAAAAATATTGCTAAGTGCTTTGGAAAGCAAAAAAATTCCTCCTAACCGAAAGAAAGTTTAAAAAAAATTAAATAAAATTAAATAAAAGGTACGATCTCTATTTGATAGTATTAACCAATAACCACATCCTAACAAAATTAGAGTGAAAATTAAAGTATTATATAAAGAATTATGGGGGATACTATTGTATGCGGGTATGACGTCCTCTTAATTATTACTTTTTAATATTTATACATGGCTGGCTATTAAATAGAGATTTGATGTTGGTATTCATATCGAATTAAAAATCCGCAATTAATTTCTGATAGTCGTTCTCTGAGTTCAATACATAATGAATGTTTATAAAATTAATAATTAGTCAATTTTAAAATTATATATATTATCATCCCACTTACTGATCTATTTATAAGATATACTGATAAATAGTGTACGAGTAGAATGATCTATAGAGCGATATTATTTCACTCTTAATTTTTATTGTCAAAAAGTAGCCTTAATAAAATATGTATATCTAATTTAGTAGCACTATCCTGATTTTTAAATTTCTAAGTTAAATTTTTTTTAAATTAGAATTAAGACTTCACTTACTAAGGCAATTAATCTGGTACTGCCACTGGAAGGTGGTTTGCTGGTTGGAACACGTATTGTTTATGTGGTAAGGATTTGTTGCTAAAAATCTGGGTGGTCACTGGTCACCCATTCAGGAGCTAACAACACTAATAGCTAGTACGTACACTTAGAGCGTTTCTGCAGTTGAGCGTATGACCGCGTCACATCCCGCCACTTAGTTTAATTTATCTAAGAGATTTAATTTATATTACCTTTTATAATATAATATATTTATTAAATAATTTCAAGCAATTTCAATTAGGTACCCATGTGAAAGAAATATTATTAAATAAATAACATTATTATAGGTATTTGCGGTGCAGTAACCAAGATCGGAGCTCTCAACAATTTGACGAAATTTGATTCGACATTTTTCAATGTACATCCAAAACTGGCTGAAAGACTTGACCCACAAATACGTACTATGTTGGAGAGTACATACGAAGCATTTGTTGATGCTGGTAAGTATATAATATATATATATATATTTATTGTACATTACTAATATGGAATTCATAATAACCTGTTTAATTTGTTTCCAAAAAATCAAGACTAAATTAATATATTAACTCGACAGGTGTGAACCCGACATCTTTGAGAGGATCTAACACCGCAGTGGTAGTGGCGACAACGAACAACGATTATGCCGATTGGTGGTCTGCCGATCCCACCAGAGTAAACGGTTACGAGTTTTTGGGCTGTACCAGAACCATGTTCCCGAATCGTATTTCATACTCGTTCGATTTGAAAGGTAATAAAATGTAATAAAAATAGTAATAAGATGTTTATTTACATTTGTAAAATCGTATATAATTGTTGAGAATATAACAAATTAATTAACCATGTATATAAACTCATTCAATCGTTTCTACCCGTACCTACAGTTACAATATAATATAAAATATGAATAATGATACACAGAATAACAAATTTATCTAACAGTTATTTTGAAGTTAAAAATATAAATATTAATTAAAATACTATATTTTGAATTCACGCATACTATAAATTCGCTTATCGATGATCGAACTAAAATTTTATTGATCGCGTGTTTCAATATTTATTCCTTTTGAAAAACATTAAATCAATAGAATATAATACACGTGACGAATGACGGTGAGAAACTCATTCTTATAGAGTGATTTTCTGCGCGGGATGTTTAAGGAGATATCGCTTAGCAAGAAAGTTTCGATCGCTTGTCGTGTAAGTATATTAAATACATTTGTCATACGCCTTTTCAGGGCCCAGCTATGCTGTTGATTCCGGATCTTCAGGTAGTCTGGTGGCTTTTGAACACGCATATAGAATGCTCAAGACCGGAGTGGTAGATGGTGTAGTGGTCGCCGGGTGTTCATTGCTGCTCAATCCCGTGCTGTCTGTCATGTTGCAAAAAATGAACAGTGTGTCACCAGACGGTAAAAGCAGGCCTTTTGACGCATCGGGTAAGTACTGACTTTTGTCTTTATTGTGTTCTAGCGTTTCCGTAAAATTCATATGATAAAAGGTTAGGTAAACCTAATCTTGAAGCGTCTAATAAATAAATGTCAGGCTGTGAGGTTTTGGTATTTTATAAACACATAGGATTCAACACGACTTTCATCCATGATATCTGGAAAATCTATTGTTTATCAAACATATTTTAATGATTGGTGTTCCATAAAAAAATATTAATAATGTTTGAAATTTAAAAAAATCTATTGATCTATAAATATAATTCAAATCTTCATAAAAATGCTTTAGAAACTTGTATTATTGTACGTTTCACATTGAATATTACAATCTACCGATTTTGTCATGGTTATCATATTTTCAATAACCAATTTCAAATTTTTAATAGGATATATCAAATTGCATGAGCGCATAAACTCATAGGCCTAAGCTATAATAATGATAATTTTAATTAATATAATTATAATTAATATAATATATATTAATATGATGATCGTAATGTTTTAGGCCAAGGGACCGCCCGCAGCGACGCCGTCGTAATTGTGTACTTGCAGCGCGCCAAAAACGCCAAACGGGTGTATGCCACCGCAGTGAACGCGCGCACCAACACCGAAGGTTTTCGTTTAGAAGGAGCCATTTATCCGACCAATGTGCAACAAATCGAACTTTTTCGAGAAGTCTTAGACATCGCCAAAATCAGTCCGGCCGATGTCGACTACATCGAGAGCAGCGCCTGCGGCGACCAGGTATTTACTATAAAAAAATTTATGTTGGGTACCTAGTAATGTAACAACGTTGCTTTGTTTGCAACGCATTACATCATTCGTTAGAATTGTTTCCATGTATAGGTAACAAATTATAAGCTCGACAATATTATGGTCATTAACCAAATTAATTTTAACTTGTCACAGTTCAGTGTACAGTAAGTTTGAACCACATGTCTCTTTGTAAATTACAAAACAAGTTAATTAAATCAAATTTACTTTTAATTATATTTTAACAGAACGTTTTCTATGAATAGGTCTTGTAAACCGATGTTACATTTTTGTTTTCTGCGTATTAAAAAAAATATATTTTAATAGTTAAAAATTATTGATTGTTACATATTATATAAGTATAATAATTGTTAGGTAACAATTTATTGTCATTTGACTTAGTTTTCAAATTATAGTTACTTATAATATATTCCACTTGCGTTGCTTGTTGAAATTACGACAGTTAAATGAAATTTGAGAAATTATGCGAAAAAATAATAAATTTGTTCGCAACATAGTTATTTTTTTGATAAGTTTAGTAATTTCCATACAATTTTATTTGAGTAACGACTAACGAGTAAAGCAACTTCATTACTTTTAATTTAATTAACTTATCCAATACTGGCAGGTAATTACCCATATTTATATTTATATACATACTACCTACATATACCATATTCGCTACGCTTGGTTTTAAGGAATAGGAAATTAATTCTGTCATCATTCCAAAAAAATGCCCGGCTTTGAGTTATGTAAATTATATATTATTCATAAATTTGGCTTAAACGTGGTGCTAGTGGGTAGTGACACGCATATAGATTATTTTAATGGTATCAATGTGTGTGTACTGATAATATGGTTCAGTGGCATCGATACTAGTAAATCTCATTAGGACGGAGGTACTTGACATTTTTTTTTTTCATTACTTTCGAGTAGGTATAAAACTATTATAGCTCAACGAGTATGGTAAATTGTTTAATTTGAATATATAATAGTGAAATTAAAATAAACATAAATAGTTATTAGTGAATATGATATAATTGGGAATTAGACTAATGAGATAGAACTATGATGAACTATGGAAGGCAGTACGGCTGTAAGGAGAGAGATTAGAGAATTAATTAGTAAGGAAAGTTCTGAATTAAATTTGGAAAAAATGTGATCATTAGTGGAACACTTGACATTCAAACACAAATTTTGTTTTTGTCTACATTTTAGTTGGGTGACGCCCAGGAACTCAACGCCGTCACCGAAGTATACTGCCAGGACCGCACCAAACCACTGTTGATCGGATCCGTTAAATCAAACATGGGGGACGGCGAACCAGCTTCCGGACTTTGCGGCGTTGTCAAAACCGTGTTGGCCATGGAACGTCAGGAAATCCCACCGACGCTCCATTACAATGTCCCAAACCCCCGAGTTCCGGCCTTGAAAGACGGTCGACTGCTTGTCGTTAGTGAATCTTTGACGTGGAATGGGCGGTATGCAGCTGTGAACGCGGTGGGTATTGGTGGACACAATGCTCACGCCTTGCTGAAAGCCAATGAGAAACAAAAGCAGCCACAGCCCGAGGATCCCATTCCTCGGCTGGTCATCGGGTCTGCGAGAACCAAAAGCGCGATTAATTACATGTTGGACAAGGTGAGATAAATGACTCGTTTTTTTTTTATTAAATGTTAACTAAGAATTAACTATTTATTTTTATTGAAAAAATGTTTGTGCTTATATTTTTATATTTCTATAGCGTATTTTATTATATTATATCATTTTTACGGGGAAATTATTTACCTAATTGTATATTTGAACGTTATTTAGTAATGCTACAATTCACGAACCATGAATCAATAATTTTTCTTTATTACTAAATTTATGATTAAATTATTCTTCGTCATTGTAGATCGAAAGCATGCCTAGAGATCCTGAATATTACGGTCTATTATACGGCGTTCAGAGTCAAAATATTCCTGGTCACATTTACAGGGGGTATAGCATTCTTGGCGAGAACAGCCGTGAAGCAGTAGTGAGTACTTACATCATTATTAATATTATTTTGATTTCGCCGACAACTAATGTGGCTGGTTACGTATATTACGTTTTTTGTAAATAAAAAACCATTGATTTTGTCACTAGACCATTGGAGTAGGCAAACGTCAAGTGTGGTACGTCTTCTCTGGAATGGGAAGTCAATGGACAGGTATGGGCCGTGACCTGTTGGCTCTGCCGCCATTCCGTGTATCGATCGAAAAGTCCGCCAACACGTTGAAAAATCTCGGGTTGGATCTCTACGCCATTTTTAACTCAAATGACAAGACGGTTTTCGACAACGTATTAAATTCGTTCGTAGGAATTGCTGCAATACAGGTACGGAAATTTTTGCAGTCCAATGTCATAGGTCCAAACACTATTTCGTCTAAAAACTTTTGTCCAAACTTCAATGCAATTATGTGAAAAGTACATCAAGGTTTATCTAAGTATCTATTTTAAATTCTCATTAGACCTTGATAGCAATAGAAGTTTACCTATTGCTACTTATTCATTTAAGAGTTGAGCAGATGAATAAATAATAATTTAGATAATGCTACTTCTTGAGAAAATTATAAATCTTCATTTATTTGACAGCCGCCGCCTTGCAAATTATAATTCAGAGCAACCTATTTGGAGATTTAAAAAAAATTGAAACTACCATTTTACTGTTTTAATTGTATTTTAATAAAACCACTTTTCCAACTATGTAAAAATGCTATCAAAACTAGAAAAGTTAGCTATCTGTATCACTACAAACTTCACGCTTTTACGATTCATATAATAGAAAAGGTAAATATATTTTAAATGGAAAAAAATAATTAGTCAATACTGATTGGATAGGTGCATTCCAGATGGATCCCATCCATTGTTTGTTGATTCTCAGACGATCTAAAAAGATTTCACAAATACGTAAATTCTCTAACGGCTCCGAATTCAACCACAAAATATCTTTATAACTTACTTGACATATAACATTTTAAAAAACACACATATTTTTAACCACGCTCCTTTTTAAATAGTCAACAAACAGAGAATAAAATGTTTTGTCAAAAAGGGAGCTGTTAAGTAATAGCTGTTTGTACAATGGAAAACGTTTGCATATCAACCTTTTTTGAAAAACAGAAGCCCTTTGAGAAAAATGGGAATTGGATAAAATTAATTGTAGTAGTAAAAAAAATAATATTGGACTAAATATCACGCTGAATAAAAATTATTATTGGACGAAATTACTGTTGGACTTAGTTCTCTGGATTTAACCGTCTATCAACCGGAATGAATTATATTGTAGTAATGCTAATACGAAGTGCGTGGGCAATATATATGTATTTATTTCTTTTTACTCAAGTATGATTTATATATTTATGTAATGTATGCCCTTCAATATATTTTATTGGTTACTATGTACTAACGGAATTTGATACACTATATATTTTTCATAATAACTTGATGATTTATAATTACAATTAAACGATTATTTTTTTCATTTAATAGATCGCGTTGGTAGATGTGCTCACCACTGTCGGTATCACGCCAGACGGAATCGTGGGGCACTCGGTCGGAGAGTTGGCCTGCGCATATGCCGATGGAACGTTGACAGCCGAACAGACCATTATTGTTGCCTACTGGAGAGGCCGCAGTCTCTTAGATCTGAACTTGCCACCCGGTGCAATGGCAGCAGTCGGTAAGTCATAACTCAATTGAAAAGTTTTATATTTTTGTTTAAATTATTTTTTTCAAACTGTAAACTGTAACTTTTAATTAATAATAATAAAAAAAAGACTAAAATCTAATTAATATTAATGTTTCAAACTGCAAATAATATGCAATACCTATATATATATATATAGTGCAAAAACAAATATTTTCATTTTTAATAATTTATTTGACTTTTGATTCATGATGATTATTATTAGAATTCGGATAATTTTTTTCTTTTATGAATGTTGATCTTAGGCAGGCCTCTATATCATATTTTCGGCTCTGGTACAGAACTAAATTAGGGCCTTGAACATTTTGCTAATATGTATATTGGAGTAATTTTGAAGTAATTATTTACATCGGGCCCCAGTGCCATCGGTCCTTCTGATTCCCTCTTTTGTGGTCCCTTTTCCTAGTAATAATTTGACTCTTATTTCCGGAAGCAAATTATTCTTAAATTATAACCCTTGACAACCATTTTCGATAAAAAAAATGATACGTATTTAGTAATTATAGGCATACTGCCTTTGACTAGAAAAATAATTTAAGAAATTGAATAAAAATAATACTAACATAATTTCATTTTAAGTATTATTTTAACAGTTTTTTAATAATTTATAATTTTATTAAAAAAAATTAACATTGCATTTATGCATTTTTAAACATTTTGAGTTGAAGTTTTTGTATATTCTGTTGGTTTTTAATGCATTAAAGTATATATAAATATCTGTTTTATAGAGCACATATTTCAAATCATTGTTGTATTTCAAGTTTCAATTTTTTAATTGATATATTTCGTTAATTTTAAGGTTTGTCTTGGGAGGAGGCCAATGCTCGAGTTCCTTCCGACATCGCCGTGGCTTGCCATAACAGTGAAGACGGTGTCACGATTTCCGGGCCACCAGACTCAATCGCACAATTTGTGGAACAATTAAAATCTGAAGGCGTGTTTGCAAGAGAAGTAAACAGTTCTGGAATCGCATTCCATTCATGGTACATCGCTGCAGCGGGACCGGTATTCAAGAAGAAAGTCGCTGGCGTACGTTAAATTATAGTTTTAATTACAAAAAAAAAACCATTATGAAAGAATTAAATAATTTACACAAATGCAAATAAAATATAGATCATATCAAACCCGAAAATGAGGTCATCTAAATGGATCAGTACGTCTATTCCGGAATCCAGGTGGCACGAACCGTTGGCGCAATTTTCGTCAGTGGCATACCACGTAAACAACCTGGTATCTCCGGTTTTGTTCAATGTGAGTGTAAAAATCACGAAAATCAAAATCATATTGATTGCTCTGTTTTATTTTGTTTGTTTTTTTTTTTTAAATACGTTTCAGAGTGCATTAAAACACGTACCTGACAACTCTGTGGTCATCGAAATCGCACCACATGCATTACTCCAAGCAATACTGAAACCAAGCGTTGGCTCCAAATGTACGCACGTAGGTCTGGTGCGAAGAAATCACTCGACGGTAGTGAATTTGTTGTCTAGCATTGGAAATCTGTTCAACGCCGGTCTACAGCCAAAAATAGAAAACCTCTACCCGCCAATCAGCTATCCCGTGTCTAGGGGCACACCATCGCTGCAACCATTAGTCGAATGGGATCATTCTGACGATTGGGATGTGATTACTTTTATTGAAAACGAAGTCACGTCGTCTGGCGAAGTCAAACTAGAAGTGGACACTGAAAACGACACATACAACCACCTAAGAGGCACCTACATTGATGGTGTCGAATCCCTTCCATACGCATCATACCTCGTAAGTTTGATGCAAAGTATTTATTTCGACGAAACTTTAAAACTTTTATACAATTCTAATTCATGACGAAAATGTCTTTGATGTTTGTAATTTAATTCAAAATCAATACAATTAATATTTATATATTATAACCGTATTAATATTATGTTAACATACGCAATAGGCAGATGTAAAAAAAAACCACGTTGTTTTGTCATATGAAAGAACAAAACTGTATTATTTTCCTTTTTTCGAATTCAAGTATAAAAAATATATATCAATCATGTATAAAATATGTTATGATCCTCACAACAAATATTGAACGATTTACATTTTTTAGACATTCGTGTGGAACGCTCTAGCTAAATTGCAGCTGTCATCTGTTGACAAACTCCCAGTTGTTTTTGATAATGTTCAATTCTTCAAAACATTGCCTATCCCAGAAAGTGGTAAGTTGATTATAAATAAACATTTTTAATATTAATTGATTGATAAAGTATAGTTTTTAAAATTTTTTTTAGGAAAATTCAGTTTCATCATTAACATTTTGGCTGGTAGTGGAGAATTTGAAATTCGTGAGAATGAATCCGTTGTAGCGTCAGGTTTCATTCATATCCAAAAATCCGACGAACAGATTCAATTGCCAGAGCTTAAATCATACGAAGTAGATCAGTTATCTACTGCTGATGTTTATCAAGAACTTATATGCAAAGGTTATAAGTACAACAAAAGCTTCCAGAGCATCAACTTGGCTAGTAACAATGGTATATTGATTATAATAATATTTATTAATTCACTTATTTGTACAATTATTGGAATATGATGTTAATTAATAATTATAATTGTTGTTTTTGTAGGTAATTGTGGACGTATCGCTTTTGATGGGAAGTGGGCACCATTTTTAGAATCGTTGTTGCAACTTCACCTATTAAAACTCGACACTAGAGATCACTACGCCATTAAATACTTATTCAAATTGAGCATTTATCCAGATAAACAACAAAAATCTGTGGTTTCTAATAGTAATATTATCAATTTACCTTATTATCACTTTCAATGCATCACTTCAAAATGTCATAATCTGAGTTTGTTTATCAACAGGCGCGTCGTTTAGTGTTTATGAAAACATTGGCGTAATTAAATCCGCTGGAGTTGAAATTAGAGACATCAGGTCGACATTGGTCCCCATCCGAAAAGAATTACAACAACATTTTGATTTGGAATCGTATATATTTTTGCCATTCATGTTGGACGAAGTACGTAAACTATTAAAAAAAATATTTTCGTTTCAGCCATAATGTGTTTAAAATCATTTATAATTAATCTTTTTATACGTTTTATTAGCCTGTTAGTGAACCACTCAAGAATATCGTACAAATTGTATTGGAAAACGCTTACGAACCTTTTGATGTGTCAGAAGTAATTACTTCAGTACAACAAGAAATTTTAGTTCCGCAAATTTTAAATTTGGTCAACACAAAATCTTCATTCAATGTGAGTGTGACTTACTGATATAATATTATAATTCACGAATTTTTTTTTTGAAAAATTAGTAATATAATATAATAACGAAATCGTGTATACTAAATACTGTTGTAGATCAACGCTAATGTGTATGCTAAAGACATAAGCCAATATCAATCCCAGAAATTCATTTCTTACTATGAACAAGACTTGACATCCAGTGCTTTGGAAAAACCATCATTCTTTGTTGTAACAAACGGTGCCATTGGCAACAAACAACTACTGAACAATATACTATCGGGTGTCGAAAACAGAGGTTTCTTGCTCACCGTAGAACGTCAATTTGATTCAAAATTCAGACAAGTAGGAGTTGACGTAATTGCTAAGTACTCAGACGGTCAAAATGTATACATTTTGTTAAAAAAGGTAATTTTGTGTATTCGTGTATTGATTTTTATTGAAAAGTACATTTAAACTATATTTCTTTTAAAATTTAATTTTAGAACATCGATGTGCCCACTCCAATTACAGTATCTGTTGGAAATTCATTCTCCTGGGTTGAATCATTGAAACAGAAAATTCAAAACGTTAACAATGACAATCGAGATATTTTTTTGATCAGTCAAAACTTGGAAAACACTGGAGTGATTGGATTGACAAAGGGTTTGAGACAAGAACCAAATGGAAAATTTGTCAAGTATTTCGAAATTTTACGTTAATAATAATTTAAACAATTAATTTTTCATATCTCTCAATAAACAAAATGTTTTGCTTATATATTTATATTATCATTTCATTATTAGATGTGTGTCAATTAAAGATAACAAGGCGCCCTTGTTCTCCGTATCAACTCTAGTATATCAAGAACAACTCAAGAAAGGATTGGCCGTCAATATGTTTTTGGGCGGTGTTTGGGGTACGTGCATGTTCGCCCCGTACAAACAAGCTAAAGTCCAGGTAGAACACGCTTACATAAACACCACAAAATCTGGCGATGTCAACAGTTTACAATACATAGAAGGGAAACTATCAACTTTCAAGTGAGTTTTTATAATATATCATATTTTGTAAAGGTTTTGTTATTATTTTACATTTGATTTTTTTCATATTTTCGTATTCGAAAAATAACCACACTTACAAAATACCTACATAAATTAGTGTAATGGTGTTATTAGTTAACTTTTTAAAAGTATTTATATAAATACTTATGATTTTTTTAGATTTAATACCCACCAATTAGTACAAACATAATTATATCTTAATGTATAATGTTTATTACTTTAATTGAAACAAGTATATTTTTATATACCTAATCAATATACTTTTACTTCAAATAATTATACAATATACATACCATGTACCTACTTAACATATTAGAAATTAGAAATTTATATTAAAATTTCATAGAAATATTCGTTGTTTGATTTTCTAAAAAAAATTTCAAAATTATTTGAGTATTCATTTTTTAAATTATTTATAATAAGTACTTAAAGAAAAAAATTTTCCTCAGTATTTAACAACTAATAAGTAATATTTTGTTTATAATCAGCCCTAAAGAATATCCAGATTATGATCTATATTACCCGTACTACGTTCCACTTAATGGTTTGGATGTTAAAATGGTAAACGGCACCATTCCGTGTAACGGAATTTCTGGAGATATAGCGCAACAAGTAAGAAACTACATTGTAATAACTATTCATTACTTAATCTTGTATAAACAATATGCATACATATATATCACCGGTTGAAGATCTAAACTTTATGATGCTAAAATTACTAAAAAAATTTAGGGTAGCTACCTTGGTATGGAATTTGCTGGACGCTGTGCTAACGGTAAAAGAATAATCGGTTTAGTACCCGGTGGAGCTTTGGCCACTTCAGTTCTAGCACATAAAGATCTCGTCTGGTCTGTGCCTGATGAGTGGTCTCTGGAAGAAGCTTGTACTGTGCCGAGGACTTACAGCCTAGTAAGTATTATTGCAATGTTTTTCGTTTATTATTATTATTATTAAAATTTTTATCGCGTTGTCTGTATCATTTTTATATTTGTTGAGGCTTACTATGCGCTTGTGGTGCGGGGAAACGTCCAACCAGGTGAATTCGTGTACGTGCACGCCGGCGCTAGTGGAATAAGCATTGCTGCCATCGCTGTGATTCTCGAATTAGGAGCCACCCCGTATGTAGGAGTATTCAACAAGGAGCAAATAGTGTTCTTGAAAACACGATTCCCGCAAGTATGTCTTTAAGGTTATTAGTAATAGGATACGTAATAACTTACTCGTATTACGAGTACTTTAAAGTACTAAACTGTATGGTTTTCAGTGCTAGATCTTGGTAGGGTAGACACCGGTGCTCCTGGATAACGGTTATGTACTTATAAAAGGGTACCACAAAGTTTACTAAATTAAATATTAAAGTGGATTCAAGAAAAAAAAATTGTATTTATGAATTTAATATTATTTTTAAATTGTATACTTGTTCGCATATCGTAAATGTGTAGATAATTAAAATGTCGTAATTTTTTTATCGTTTGAAATATGGCACCTAAATACTCTAAATCTATAATTGACTTTGTTGTGTTTTTATTACCATTGCTATTTTCTGATCATACAGCTGAACGATGACAGTTTTGCTGATCTGGCTAATGGTGGATTTGAGCAACATCTACTGGAGCAGACCCAAGGCCAGGGGGTTGATCTGATATTCGATACGTATTCCGCAATCGACAAGCGCCAAGAGTTCGTTAACTCTTTGTCCGAGTACGGTCGCCTCGTGGACTTTGAAGTGTTCGCACCAGTGTCTGATTCATTAGGGGTGTCCGGAAACTTGAAGAGTATAACGTATAGCAAGATCTCGTTTAGCACCATTCACTTTTCACCATCAGAAATAAAATATATACAAAGACTTGTTAGTCAAGGTATCCGGAATAAGAAAGTACAACCACTGGCAACCACTGTTTTCCCAGCAAGCCAGGTAGTCGATGCGTTTAAGTACAATGCTAGTTGTGCCGCCAACTTAGGAAGGACTGTAGTTGAAATCCGCAAAGAGGAAGATAAGGTGAACGCAGTTCCGGTCAAGATAACCGTCGCTGCGTGCCCGAAATTTTTCTATTCCTCTGAAAAAACGTTCGTCATTAGCGGTGAGTTTTCGACCATTCTTATGGGTATTTTATTTTAAAAGTAGGAGGAAAACAACATTTTCATTTTAAACACTTTCCGTTATCATTTTCGTCGTTGTAGGAGATGAAGAAAGTTTAAGCTTGGAATTGATTCAACATCTAGCAAATAGAGGTGCTCGCAAATTTGTTTTAGTATCGAAAATGAACAACAAACCACAGTCCGGCTTTAAGACGTTGACATTGAGACGGTTGAAGAGCAAAAACGTGACCGTAGTCCTGTCGTTTTCAGACCCATCGACAGTGAGAGGTGCTGAAGACATATTAAGAGAAGCGGTAGCTCTTGGTACGGTGTCTGGTATTTATCACATAACCACCGTAAGTACTTTTTGAATTTATGTTACCCGAAAATATCACGATTTAAACGTTATGTCTCGCGTACGTGAACAGGCTCCGGAAACCAAACACTTGCAATCGCTGAGCGAAAACGATTTTACATCGACGAAAAAGGCCGTATCTGAAGTAGTTGCCAATCTAGACACACTGAGCAGAAAGTTGATTCCCAGTGTAGAATCGTTCGTTGTGCTCGCTCCGGCTGTCGCGTCACGTGGAGCTAAAGCCAAGTCCAACTACGTTTTTGCGAATGCGGACGTGTTCAGGATCTCTGAAGTTCGCAAAATTTCTAGCTACCCCGCAGTGAGTACCTATTGACATTTTTTTCCGTCATCATTTTGATATTATCTATTTGAAAAATTACTTTTACGATTTACAAACACTACGTTATTGTTTTCAGGTGGTCATAGAATACGGCGCAATCGATGGATGTTCGGACACGTTCAACAGTCCAAATTTCAAACCGTCGTCGATTGTTTCGGCGCTAAGCATCCTGGACGAAGTCATCAAACAGCCACAGAACCCGACTGTCGTGTCGTACACGAAATTCAGCGGTCCGAATAATGACGATACAGATGCAGCGACTCCACTGTTGTTGACAATTGCCAAGATTTTTGGTAATATTTTAGGGATTGTTTGAAGAGCTTTTAAACTTAAAGTAATTAGAGTGGTACCACTGAAATATTTTAATGCATTTTATTTGGAATCTAGACATAGTGTATAAAACGCCTGATAGCTAAATGTGTAGAGAAAATTATTTATTTATTTAAAATAATTTTAAGTAGGTATTAATAATTTTTTGTATGGTTCAGTTAGGTAATAACTGATGTTAATACGTGGTACTAAAGTCAGATATCACGAGTTGAACTTGAAACTGTAGGATATCAGAATTATATTAACATTTAGTTCAGAGCCCTACTATTTTATTAAAAACTTAGAAAGTAATCTATCTCGGTGCTAACCATAATCCTATTACTTTTATCGATCATCTACCTTGAACCGTATATTATAATATTATTATATCACATAATTTATATTGTGTTTCGTCAACAGGCTACAAGGCTCTATCCAAAATCGAACAGACGTTCAATCTCGCTCAGCTCGGCCTGGACACGTTTCTCGCTCCACGCGTCCAAGAAGCCATACGGCAACAAACCAATGTGGTCGTGGAAATCGAAGAACTGAGAAAAATGACATTCCCGGATCTCCGAGCAAAGATCATCGATTTACTTGCTTGAAATACAGTGCATTTATCATTACACCGTTGTTAGACTTCATTGTTATTAATTGTATTTTATTTCAACGAGCACGTGTAATGCTGTAAACTTTTAAATAAACCAAATGCAAAATAGTAATAGAAATTACGTTGTTTTTAATACCGTTTTGATTATTTTACTTTCAGTCCAATTACGTGCGGGTGTTTCAAACTACAGATTAACCGCGTTATCATTCATTTTCATTATATCAAAACAACTCATAATATCAATAATAGGTACCTATCATATAGTTCATATTTCTTCAACAATTGTTACATGCTTGATTCAAGATTTTTCTGTAGTCTATTTTTCAAAATAAATATAAACACATTAACTCAAATTATTAAGGATTAAATAAATATGACTTGTTATTTTTTAATTTTCCCTAACAAGACTTATGAGAAACTCTGTCACTTTGAATTTAACTTTCAAGTTTTTAACTGATCAAAACTGTTTTATAGGCTATAATTTAAAAAAAAAAAACTAATAAAAATAGAAATTGCCTTATGCCTATCAATATTTTCAAAATTTTCAAAATATTTTGAATATTACATGGTGTATACAAAAATAATTATCATTTCTTATACACCATGTAAAATTATATAAATAACAGATAGAGATTTGTGTATCTGTGTTTTTTATTTTTAGAATTGCACAGAAACCCATAATAGATTTTGTCAAAAAATTTAATTTAATTTAATTTTTTTTCTGTTTGTCTAGATACTTTTGATAGCTATTATGAACTTTCAATTCTTAACTCTCAAAGGTATTAACTAGATTTACTTTTCACCAGAAAAGTTAATGGAGTTTAAAATTGAAGCATGATTTCGACAACTTACTGTGAAACTTACAGACCAAAAAAAAAAAATCCCATCATTCTAACATCAATATATTAAATCAAAACATTCACATCATTCCGATCAGAACCTAAAGTTGTAAAATTTAAAACAATAATTAATTTATATTTTTCAAACAAAAATTAAAAAAATATATTTTACATATTATATCATAACCCTTGCAAAGATTATATTAAGTTATATTATCAGAATGATTATTCATCTACAATAATTGTTAAAACAGTATTCGAAAAATAATTTGTTCTCGGAATAAATAAATAAATCTATATTATATAATAATATAACAATTTTTAACATGCGCTTTTTTGTAGTGCCAATACTAATAACTCCGCCTGTATACATATAGTAAAGAAAAAAGAAATATAATATTATCATTGAAGAATAGAAGGATATTGTTGGCTCATGTGCTAAAGTTGCACAAAATAAAACTGTACTCAATGCAATATGTCGTGGTTATTATAGGTGAAATACGAAAATAGTAATGCAGCAGTGATGTAATCTGTTCAGTAAAATAAAATTCAAAAACATAATTTTCCCGGTCGAAGTAAAGTATGATACAAAGTATAAATCTTATAAAATAAAATAGTAGTTTTTCTCGTATATACCAGTGAAAAAGAACAAGCATAAACGCCAATACCAAATTGCGTGGACTCAAAGGCGATAAGAAATCCAATGTTTTAGAATGTGTTGATTTTACAATCAAAACAATATTTCCGGTCGAATTTTGACCGATGAACTATTATAGATTGATTAGGTAATGCGTTCATTAAAAAGAAAAACTTTCAAACTAATGTAAGTACTGTGCTTATAATTTATACAGGCTGTATTTTGTTTTGTAATATTTACAACTGATTATAATATATTAATTAATGCCAAGGAATAATAGTTAAAAATTAAAACTAGGAATATAATACATATACCTTACCTACCAACATATGGTGAACAATTCTCTTTGAAAATAATAATATTGATTTATAAAAAACGTATACACACGTGTATTATATAAAAATTCTTATTAAAATAATATGGTTAATAACTTTATCATATTATATTGAACATAAAATCGAAATACTCTAGGTGTCACATTTTTTACGCATTTATAATTTTGCATGCGAATTATAATGACCTTATTATCAAATGTGATTTAACAAACGTTTCCAATATCTCATATATTATAAGTACATCATAATATCATGTCAGTATAATATAATATATTATTCCATAATGCAAATTATTTAAGGTATTTTATCATATATTAAGAAGACGTATTTCCAGACTTTGTAAATTCATTAAATAATTATTTTTTAATAATAAAGTGACTAATAATTTAAAAATAACATCGTCGGAATTTATAATCGTTTTAAGTGTTTCAGCCAGTGTCTTATGAGATTACTTATTTTTCATTTACCTATTAATCCTATTACTACGAGAACGCACTAAATTGTTTTCTCTTTCTGGCCCATGATCAACATGGACAAACCTATTTACGCAGAATCATTATTTCTATGTTTTTAAAGATAAAGAATAATATTTTTGAGGGAATGACAAATCGATATTATATTTTATTGTTATTTGATTTTGTATTTGACTTTCAAAATAACAAACAAATTTTGTAAATTTAAATGCCGTTTAAATGGTTTTTTTTTTTTGGTGAAAATATCTAAACGAATCGATATATCATTCCCTCAAAAATATTATTATCTATATTTTTTGTAATGGGTGGTTTTACTCCAGGATTACTTAAAAACATAGAAAAATAATTCCGTAAATACATTTTAGATTCTGAGCGGAGCGATGAATGTATTGATTTTACCATGATGTGTGTTTTTATTATTATTTTTTTTGCGTCTGTCATCACGTTTTGGGGCAGTAAAAATGATTCGATTTTTGACTTCAGTACCTCGTTCGATCAGAAAGTGAATCTAGTTGGTACTTTTGGGGGTCAAAAGTAAAAATTTCCTAATACTTTTCTAAATAATCGAGAAAAACAAACTAAAAATTAAGGGAAAAACAGGAAATTTTACGCACACTTATTTTTCGACAAAATCGATTTTGGTTTTTGATGTAACTTTAAAACAAATGAAATTTTAAAATTAAATTTAACATGAAATTTTCACCGAATGTTTATATAAGTATATTCTATCCACCATGCAATTTGTCAAACATTTTCGACTTAAGTTGAACTATTCATAGGCATTTGAAATTTTCAATCATTATTAGTTTTTTTTAAATTAATATCGATAAAAATTTATTTGTTTGGCAGAAAAGCTTGAAAATTTAATACAAGGCTCTTAACATACTGTTACAATAGCAGTTGAAAAATAAAAGAAATTCATAGTCACAATTTTTTTATAAGCATTCAAAGTTTGAATTTTGACAAAATACGTAAAAATCACAAAAATTCGCAAATTATGTTAAGCCATAAATTCATAAAAAATTTTCTTTTTAAATCTAAGATTTGAAAATTTTAAACAAGATTCCTTACAAGTTTGTCAATCTTTATCACAAGAAAAATATCCACCGGAAATTCAAATTAAATTTTTAATCTTTTCGTAACACTATAGTTATTCCAAATAATTATTCATATGCCATATTACTATATTAGAAACAACAATAATGTGTAATGTATATTAAACTATTAAAATAAATCATTATTGCCATCATCAAGTTCATCACAGAGACAGAACTACAAAATAAAATATGAAAATTGTAAACAATATAGTTGTCAATAATGTAATCTCAACCCAGGGTATATTTCGTTTAATAATAATAAAAAAAAAAATCATTATTAATAACATAATAATTAATGCAGTGTTTTTGGCAAAAATTTAGTTCAACCTTACATCGTAAGATAAATTACTATAAAGAAAGAAAAAAGGAAAGACATTCCAACTAGTATTAAAATTAAAAATTATTATTGAATTTTATTATTAGCCTAACATTATGGCCGAATTTAAAGTTTCTACGGGGTTGATATTTATTCTGTTCATCGGATGACAAAACGTTTTCACTTAAAATCACGGTACCTATATATAACGTAAAAATATTGTCTTGCTTTAGCATATGAAATTAAAAACGCATGATGTTAAAAAAAAAATATACCTATTTATATAATTCAATTAACAATAATAATAATAATAATAACAAAACAATTTTTAAAAATAATATCAATACTTAACGATGATAGTTTTTGAAATAATTAATGTTTTATATTAGAGAAATATCGCCTGCTTGTACCTTGTTTCATTATTCCTAAGACCAATGAATATGCATCTAGAAACAAATTAAAACGGTATAACGCTGACAAAAGACAAAACTTATGTTTTTTTTTCTGTACTTTTCAAAAAATAATGTGTAAACCAATAACTGTATTTTATAATACAGTATTATTATTAATAAATAATTCATTTGTATTGTAAACGAAAATTGGAGATTGTGATATTGAGTTAACGTATTTTCATTTAATATTATCGTTTGAAACAGAAAATTCAAAAAACTATAAGCCTTGAATCTACATTTAGGCGGAAAATCAATTTTTAAAATGTATGCTTTAATCATCGTGCACAATTTTTTTGTGTCATTTTATCTATTCATATAATAGAGTTACCATAATATAATATTATCACACACATAACATTATTGTGTAACATAGTTTCGTAAAAATAAAAAATAAAACCAAATACGACCTCTGCGATCGGTGGCAGTTATTCGATGTAAAAGTCGTCAAAGGATTGATAAAATAAGATTTAAAAAAAAAAAAAAATCATATATCGTAATTTATACGTTAGTTATCCAACACTGTTTGCGTAACTTTCCGTTTGGTTTTGCGCTAGAAGAAAAAAAATCGACCGTTTCAGCGGTGAGAAGAAAAAAAAACGATCCGTAACATGCATGGTCAGAGTACTTAATAGAGATGACTAACGCTGAAAAGTCTTATTTCGTGCATCCACTTCGGCGACGATAGAACGCAATACATTATATTGACCAATTATTATTTATAAACACGTCATAAAAGTTAAACATCCGTTCGATCTAAACGCTTGCCGTAGTAGGCATTGTTGTCCGCTCTCTACACGATGGCACCGAACGCTTGCGAATTAGACACCGCTCCAGCCGCCGCCACCGTCGAGCCCGACGTGCTGTCGGACGAGTTCGGCTTCCGGCCCGAAGACATCGTCATATCCGGATTTTCCGGGCGTTTTCCCGAATGCGACAGCATCGACGAGATGAGGCAGAAGTTGTACGCTGGCGAGGACATGGTCAACGCGGAACCCAGGAGATGGCCAACCGGTAAGCTGTGGTGTCGTACTTGTATGATATAGTAGTTGCATAAACAGACTTGGGTAAAATAATGTTTAAAAGTATTTCGAATACATAAAAAAGTATTTAGAACGTGTATTCAAGTACTATATATGATGATAATATTCCCAAGTATTCGGAATACTTTTTTTAGATGATTTTTTAATAGATTTCTATATAGTAAAATTATTTTTATTTTTTTTTTCAATTCAGCGTGTTTATAAAATTATAAATAAACATTATAATAATTTCGATATACACACGCCTATTTGGCTATCTATATTAGTTATAAATTATATTCAAATCCAGTGGCGCTACTAGGATCTATTTTTGGGGTGAGGGGATAAAAATTTACATAGTATAATAGGAATTAGTTCATTACTTAGTATAGGGAAATCCTGAAGTCATAATAATATCTTATAGTCATCGCTAGCGCTCGTTGCTACAAAATTGAAAAATAACATTAATGTCCCACTAAAAATAGTAGAAAACAAAATAATATATTACTATAAAATATTTTGCGTATATATATTTATATATTATATGTATATAATATATATATACAAATACATAAGTGATTTCTATGACGGAAAAAGAGTGAAATTATTTTCAATATTTGATTGGACGTTAAAAAGTTTTCCGAATATTCGTAAAAAGTATTCAAAATACGGTATTGAATGCTTAAAAAATAAGTATTTGAAAAGTATTGCCACACAAGCAATTTTCTATTAGACTCACATAGACAAAGGCTACATTAATTTTATTTTTTAATTCAATTAAAATGTTTGGTGAAAAAAGTTAAAAAAATTATTTTTTAATGTTTGGAAAAAATAAAGATACCTACCTATTTTATAGAGTTTATTTTTCTAAAAATTTTGACCTTTCAACATTTTATTTTCATTAATGTCACGATTTTTAATAATTTTTTTAGATAATAGACAAAACGACAAAAAACTTGTTTTTATCTGCAGGGCGGCGAGACCCCTCTACGGCTAATGAGTACGATGAGTACATATATCCTCAGGGGACACTCTGTATATAAAGAAAATTAACTTTTGATACATTAAAAATTAATTTATGCTACTGTCGAACTTAAAACTTTTATTCTAATTGTAACATTTTGTTTTGTTTTAAATAATTTTCTTCCAACATGAGAAATGAAAACCAGTGCTTAGATCCTTTTTTGGGGAAAAAATATTTATTTAAAAAATCCATTAATATTTTCAATAAATACGTATATTATTTAACACTTTTTTAAATAAAAACATGCTTAATTTCTTATGACGACTCCTGTAAGTTTTTAATATATTTTCTAGGTCTTTATGGTGCCATCATGAGAACTGGAAAAATGAAGGACATTAGCCAATTCGACGCTGAATTTTTTGGCTACCCTCCTGCTTTGGCTGAACGTAGTGACCCGCAACAAAGAATGTTGTTGGAAGTTGTTTACGAAGCAATCGTCGACGCAGGTTGGATCAGTTTTTATATCATTTAAAACTTTTATTTGTTGTGACATCAACAATATTACAATTTTTTATATGGATTTAAATTAAAAATATATTAAAAGATTATGCAATAAAAACTGATTAATGCGTAACATTATAATAATGGAATACGGTATATAAAACGGTAAAAAAATTATGTTTTTCAAAATTGATTGTTGATTTTTGAATGTAGATTAAAATTATTGTTCGTATTATGATTCAAACCCATTGTGAGCTGAAAATGTTTTAACGATATAATGCTAGCTGTACTACTTAGAGTTAAAGAGTTGACAGAGTATAAATGATGAAACCGTGATGTGTAATCTATCTGTGGTGTATATACGTAGAACCTAATAAGTAGGTAATAAGTAACTTTTTTTCTTCTGTGTACCAATTATTGCGTTAGCAAGTATTATATTCACGTATAAGTTCCTCTAAATAACATAACATTAAGTTGAAAAATAATGGATAAAGACACAATAAATCTGAGTCTCTAAGAACTAAACTTGTATTGAAAACGGTTAATTTGTTGAGAATTGTTGAATTGTTCACATAATCACAAAACCGATAAATATATATAAATATTTTAAAAGCGTGTACCGTAGTAAGTACCTACTCTAAAGCCAACTCATAAATCATTTCTAACTAGTTTTATTATTTTAGTCATATACTATTTAATACCACAAGAGTAAATGCAAATTTTTATTCTATATTTTTATATGTATTTTTTTTTTTTTTTTTAGTACCCTCCATTTCATATCATTAGTATTTAGTCTTTAATATTCTCATGAGTTATTGTCTGGACCATGATGAAAGAACCACTTTGTTTGTATCAATTAATCAGTAATCTATTAGTATACAGTAAAGTGTTCAATTTATAAAGTACTTATATAATTTACTCAGTAAAAAAATGAAAATAAAAATGATAACATTAATAGTTGTAAAATATAAATACCTAACTGTAGACTAAATGCCTAAGATATTAATTTTTTTTTTAAAGAAAAGGTAAATTTGCTTAAATATAAATTGATGATATAAATTATTCAATGAAGATAAAATATTTGCAAAAAATTGTTTGTATATACGCAATCAATTTTAGAAAAACTTTTATAATTTTTTAAAGAGTTACGATAAATCATAAATATTTAATAAAATAAAATTTGACCTATACGGAAAGTTACATTTATCTACATTTAATAAAAAAAATAATCACAAATAAAACGTTGAATTTTTTTAGGACTTCATCCGATGGCTTTGAAGGGTACTCGAACCGGTGTGGTTGTGGCTCTGTCATCAAGTGAAACGTGCGATTGGTGGTCCAAAGACCCAGAAATTGTTAATGGTTACGAATTTATAGGCACCTCGAGAACGATGAGTGCTAATCGTGTATCCAACTACTTCGACCTTAAAGGTGAGTAAAATAATATTCTCTTATCGCTAATCTACTATCGACACCAGCTAGCTGATTGGGAAATATTGTATATCATTGTTTGAATATCAGGACCTAGTTACTCCATCGATACGGCGTCTTCTACCAGTTTGATTGCGCTCCATCAAGGCTTCAAACTCATTCAAGACGGTGTTTGCGAAAACTGTATCGTAGCGGGTGTCGATTTGGTGTTGAATCCGACTGTATCGCTCATGTTCCAAAATCTGAACATGTTGTCGCCCGGTGGCAAGTGCCGATCGTTCGATGCTGAAGGTATAACATAATATTATAACGTGCACACACATGCACTTGAAATTTTTACCAAATGTTTATATTAGTATTTTTTGTACATGATAACAATTATTTTTCAAAATATTTTAACGCTTTATTAAAATCATATATTCCGTTGTCAACAAGTTTGAAAATATAATACAAGGTTGTACTTGTACCTACATACACCATTTGAAAAATATAAAAAATACGTTTTTATAATACTTAACTTAAACGTATTTAAAATTTTGATACGATACATTCTTTACCCGTTTTTCTATGTATAACAACAACAGACTTTGGTTACCAGAAAGTCAAATTAATTTTTGATAACTTTTTGACAACGGATAATGGATATTTACCCGTGAATTTACTATTTTATTTCAATCGGTTTTGATATTTTGTTGCAATTTTGTCGTAGATAGTTACTTGATAGATTCATTCAATGTTAATTTTTTATAAACCTATTAAATTATTTATTTTTTTAAAGTTATTTAAAAGCAAAAGAAATCTTCGTTTTTTTTTATGGTTTGTGTCTTTAGACGAAATTAGATATTTAAACGAAGAATAACAATCTTATCAATAATATCATAAAATATTTTCTTAGTAAAAATATAGGCTGACATCACTCATCATAATGGTTTTTCGTATGCAATGATTTATCACTAAATTCGAACTCAACACATACATTGTAGTGACTTACTTCTCAATGACGAAGTAAACTCGACACTGAACACTAACTGCACAACAAATTGTATTATATTTAACAAATTAAATATAATCCCCTGGCAATTGCATCTATATGCATATATATATATATATATTTAAACGGCCATAAGCACTAAATATAGGAAACGAAATCATAAATAATATGTGATGGTGATGTATAACCCAATTAAAAATTAACTCAAATTCATTAAAACGTACCTGTTCTACTATTTGAATAGGCGATGGATACGTGCGATCAGAGGGTATTGTCGCCGTGCTTTTACAAAAATCCAAAATGGCCAAGCGCATCTACGCAGGTTTGTTGAATACGGGAAGTAACGCTGACGGTTACAAAGACGAGGGTATCACATTCCCTTCGCAAGAAATGCAAATCTCTCTGTTTAGGCAAGTCCAAGAAGAGGTCGGCGTTAAATCGACTCATTTGACTTTCATGGAAGCTCATGGGTCTGCCACTAAGGTGAGTTTTTTCCGCTAAAAATTATAATAAAATAATATCAAATAGAACATACACTTTTCAAAAACAATGTTACGGATTTAACAGAGTCGCAATTCATTAAACAAAAATTCAAATCAGATATTATTATTACTATTATTTTTTCGTTACAATAATAATAAATAAAAAAAATAAACATTATAACTATTTATTGTGGCGATAAATTATTGAAAATAATCATATTACAATCGATGCGCTTAAAGTAGACAAGCATGTTAATCCCTTTTTCACATAATAATGCTATTTATTTAAAACATGTGATTTTTCAGGTGGGCGATCGTCAAGAAGTTGGCGCAATCGTCGAAGTGTTCTGCAAAGGGAGGACATCTCCACTCCTCATCGGCGCTCTCAAATCGAACATGGGGCACGGAGAACCGGCTTCCGCCTTGTCCGCTGTCATAAAAGTCCTCGTGGCCATGGAATGTAGACTTTTACCTCCCAACTTGCATTACAACATACCGAACCCGGACATCCCTGCCCTGGTAGACGGGAGATTAACCGTTAGTACAACCGCCACGTCAATTGACGCGTTGTATCGATCTAAGCGGTAGTCGTTAATTTTTTTTTTATTATTATTATCATTAAGGTCGTGGAAAACGTCGTTCCATGGGACGGCGGTATTGTCGCAGTCAACTCTTTTGGAGTGGGTGGTGCCAATGGACATTGTCTGATGAAGTCGTACACTCAGCAGAAGAAAGAACAGCAAGTACTAGAAGAGGATTTACCTAGATTGGTGGCTGTGTCAGCCAGAAACGAAAGTGCCATAAATTACATGATAAACCGAGTAATTATTTTATTGTTTGTTCTTATGATTTTTTACCATGGTATTTTATACTTAATGATAAAAGGAGGAAATTAAATTTTAGAATTTTTAATTTCCAACAGATACATTTTAAAATTCAGCATATTTATAATTTTAGTATGTATAAAAAATTTACACGTTTAGGTTTCATCTTTAAATTACTTTTATGAAACTATTACATTTCTTCTTAGAAATATTTTTAAATTTCATATGACTTCAATAGACTTCGTTTACTGTTAGATCGATCAAATGCCCAGGGACAAAGAGTTCTATGCCTTGTTGTATGGAGTCCACAGCGAAAACATATTTGGCCACAAATACAGAGGTTATATACTGTTTAATGGAATGTACGACAAACACCGTAAAATCGCTGTAAGATAACAAAAACTGATGGAAATTTGTTAGTTATTTCAAATGTATACTATTTCAACATACTTTACACATTTCAGGAGTTTGACCAACAAAAAAAACCAGTTGTTTTTGTCTTACCCGGTGTGGAGGCCTATTGGTCTGATGTGGGTAAACAATTAAAACGTTTGCATGTGTTCAATGAGTCCATCACGCAGAGCGCGAATTTGTTAAATCAAAAAGGGTTTAATTTACTTTCAATGTTGAGAAATACAGATCCCGTAACAATAAATGATCCATCTATGTCTGTCGTAGCTACGACCGTTGTTCAAGTATACGTTTATCATAATACTACACCAGTTCAAAAACATTTTTATCAACATTTTTATGACTTTAGGTCGCTCTCTTGCACGTACTCGCTAAACTGGAAATAACTCCAGATTACATTGTCGGAGAATCGCTTGGTGAACTAGCGGCTGCATACGCGGAAGGCGTTTTGACAGCAGATGAAGCAGTATTGTCGGCATATGCTATTGGTAGCGTATTGGCTGAAGCAAAAATCACTCCTTCTCAAAGTGGTAAGGAATTCAAGTAATTGACAAATATCGGAAATGAAATCTAATAATTTTGATTTTTACCTTTAGGACCCGTATTATCTTCTCAGAACGTATCAAAAGTGTCCAAAAAATTAGAGACCGCTTTACAATCCGTAAGTATTCACGTCATATTTAGTTCGAAATCAATCAACTTATATAATTAAAATTAAAATTTCAAGCGAATAGTTTTTGAATTATTTCACTTTGTCTACAAAAGACAATAATAGGCCCATGATAATGGATATAATGGTAATTTGAAAATGTTAGAAATAATATTAATCAATCACTATTTATAATTTTTAAAAATGGTCAAATAATTTTAAGTATTATACTAGATCCAATACTAAAACTATTATATAAATATATATAAATATTTATTTTTTTGTAATATTTTTGAGGACTATTATCCTTAGTAGGTAGTTAAAAAAAAAATGTATAATTGACCACTCGTTTGAATTTGTTTTTTGAATACGCCAACATTTTCAGAAAATATATTTACTAAACAAATTACAGTACACAATAGACAACCTATTATTTTGAAAACAACGGTTTGTGTACTTAAAAATTCCAAGTATCAGAATTTTAAAACTAAATTTTTAATTCAAGGAAAAATATAAAGTTGATTTTTTCTTTTTTCTTTATACATTTTTTAAAATACTTATGAATACAGTAATTTGAATATTACTAAAATACTATTCGATAAATGTTTTGACTAAACCCATTTTTTTTTCTGTAGTACACATTGTTTATTTTTTTATTTTACTTCAGATCATTACTAAACCAAGGTCCTCTTCTTCTCGATGGATTAGCGCTTCGCAGTCATTAGGAAACCAGCCGGTGTCATCGACATACTTTGTCAATAGCTTATCCACACAGCCATCACTTCAGGTATGTATGCAATTATTTAAACCATAACAGTATTATAACATATGGTTTTGTTAACTGTAAATATATACTGTTTAATAGAATTTGTTGGCGAAATGCCCAGAAAAAGCGATTTACGTTCAAATCCTCGCTCAAACAGAAGTGCAAAACTATATTGCAAATAACTTAAACTCTAACGCCAGACACATAACCCTGATCAAAGATTCTAATGATATTTATAAACAACTGTTGCTGAGCGTCGGAGAGTACGCGAATCAAAATATTTACCTAATTACTGAGAAAAATATTGGCATGCTCATTAATTGTTGTATTCGTGTTTTAGCTTGTTTAATGCCGGTCTTCAACCCAAAATTGAACACCTATATCCACCGGTTAAATTCCCCGTATCCGCACGTACACCAATGATCCAATCATTGGTCGAATGGGATCATTCTATTGAATGGAACGTAGTTAAATTCTGCGGGAAGGTAATATTATCTTCACCTTAAAACCAATACTGTCTTGTGATTAAAATCATTCAAACGAAAATTTGTTTATGCGTATTGCAGCCATCTTCTAAATCTGGTGAAATCGTACTCACTGTAGATGTCAATTCCAATCAATTCAGCTTTTTGAAAAACAACAGAATAGACGACTTATTCATCTTACCTTACGCTGGATACTTGGTAAGTGTTTAATTGATAATCATTATAATAAAGTAAAAGGTATATTTACATGGCACTATCTGTCTAGTAAAAGGAAATTAAAAATGAATATTAAATGAATCGCAATATCATTTAATATAATACTAACTATTACCTTATTAATAGTTAATTAGTGTTTGTTATTCAAATGTATATCAATATTTGTATACTTTATGAACTCAAAAACTAAAATAACGAAATATCGGTCATGCGGCTAAAAGTAGAAGAAATACTAATGCCGATATAAAACTGTGTGTGCAATAAAAAATACAATATTTTAGTGTGTGTTTATATTACAATATTATTAAAACTGTTTTTGTGGACATATTACGACCATTGGCTTATACTAGCATGTTTGAAAATATTTATTATTATTATTATTATTTTATATCTTCATTTTAATAATAATGCAAGGTTTAAACATAATTTATATATGAATAATAATAAAAAAAATTAAACAGAATCAGTGAAAGAAATCACTAAACTCGTATTTAAAATAAATTTTATTTTATTTTTAGTCGTTAGTATGGCAAGGTTTTGCCGAGTTATTACATCAAGAGCAAAACGAACTGCCAGTTGTATTCAAGAATGTGGAATTTTTAAGGAAGACGCTCATTCCAGAACATGGTAATGAAATGAAAAATTAATATTTTTAAACTATTTAACATTTTAACGTACCAATATTTTCTATTTTTATTTAGGAGTTGTTAAGTTTGTTTTGAACGTACTGTCGTCTGGAGAATTTGAACTCAAAGAATCCGGTACAATTGTAGCTTCTGGTCAAATTAGCACTTCGGCTACGATTGATAAAGAATTATTGAAGTTGGCAACGCCTAAAAACAAAAAACCTCAATACTTACCGTTAGATTCAACTGACGTTTATAAAGAATTGCGTTTGAAAGGTTACGACTACCATGATTCATTCAGAGGGATCCAAAAAATTGATCAAGAAGGTAAACTAATCTCTAAATCAATTTAATTTAGTTTAAAAATCTAAAGATGTATCATACTTAATAGTATATAATTATGTTACATAAAAATTATATGCACTTGCTAAATAAAATCATACTTAAAATCAAATGATTTAGTTTTGAATTTCATCTACGAAATATTATTTTAAATAAATGTATTTTTTTATATTAGGATACCACGTAAATTTCAATGGAAATTGGTTAGCATTTTTAGAAAATCTGTTTCAAATACCAGTATTGCAGTTGGATAATTATAACTTGTATACTCCAAAATTCGTAAAAAAGGTAGTCATTAATCCTACTAAACAACAAAAACAAGCTGAAAACTCATCTGATGAAAATGGTAATAAACTAATAACCTTATAAACAATTAAGTTTTTGAAAGAAAAATATCACATTTTTTTTTACGTATGTGTAATATTATAATTTATAGTCATCCCAGCTATTTATCACAAGTACGTTGATGTAATTAAAGCCGGAAGCGTTGAAGTCCGAGGGTTACAATTAGAAGAGGTTCCAATAAGAAACAAAGGTCAAAAAGATCCTAATTTAGAGTTTTACACTTTCCAACCATACATTTCTGATACGGTAAATAACAAAATTATGTATAACTATAATATAATATTATGCACTTATTACCTATTGTCTATATCTAACACATTCAATAGTATTGTCTAACCTATTAATACTATTTTAACCTAAATATTATCAACTGCTACATCAATAGAATTAATATTATGATTATTATATAAATGTCAACTAGATGTCTCGTACCCGATAAAACAAACTATAACAACTTAACTTAGGTATGAACAAATAGGTTATGTAGGTTATACGATAACTTTAATCTTGAGAACTCGAAAACCTTCTAATTCAAATTGCTTAAACAGTTTTTTCTCCCGTGAAATATGAAATGTTTATCAGTCATATTTGAAGTATACAAATATAACTCGTACAACGTATAAGTCAAATTAATATTTATCCTTTTTGATTTTCGAATCGCCAAGACAATTACTATACGAAGTATATTCAAAAAATACGGGAACAAATGCTCTTACGGCTATTCTAGACATGATATCGATTTAAATTATAAATCGATTATTTCCCGCGTATTAGTGAATATTTAAAACAAAACTCAAATTCACAACCTTATCTCAGTTTTATATGACACATGGTAAATCGAGTGAATTTGTTTCGTTGGGCGATTTCGACTTGTCTGAAAATCATGAACATCAAGTTTTGTATAAAACTGCGTAAAAATGCAACGGAAACTAATTGTAATAGGGACGATATTATATTATTAAAATCGTATTTTAATACGTCACTGTTGTTTATAGCCGACAATATACGCTCTGGACACATGTGTTCAATTAGCTTTCGAAAACAGCGGAGGTGCTTTCAAGTTGAAAGTGGCCGAGGTAGGAACCGGGAGAAAACTTGAATCACTGTACGCAAAATCCGTCATTGATGTGATCAACACCGAGCCAATGCCCAGCGTATGAGTATATTATTTAAGTATGAGACAAAAAAAGTAGTATTTAATGTTTTTATAGGTGGAAGTAACAGTGTTTACCGACCTGCCAGCTCCTGTCACGGAACAACTCGATGAATTCGGTGTTCGAGTAGTGGAGAAGGATGTGTACAGACCGGAGCCGATCGATTCTAACTGTCATCTAGTCATCGTCGCTGACCAGCTAAGTAACGCGGTTTTGGTGAAAAACGCTGCTGACAGTTTAAAAGTTGGTGGTTGTGCACTGTTTGTCGAAAGCAAAAAACCAACTGAACAACAACTTAACGCGACAGGATTGGAATTGATAGCAAATTTAAGATCGAAAGATAATAAGACATTCGTTCTCCTTCGGAAGGTAAACAGAAAAATTATTTTAATATTTTGTACACCACACATACGACGGGACAGAAGACAATAATATTATATGGAATTTGTTCAGAATGTGAACTGGTCAGCGCCGATTGTGGTAAACTGCACAGGAAATGATTTTGCTTGGATTGAACCATTCAAATCTGCTCTACAGCGGGCTGAACAAGAAAATAAACAAGTGCTCTTAGTTAGCCAAGGTGTCGAGTATTCCGGAATTTTAGGTTTTGTAAATTGTATTCGATTGGAACAAAACGGAAACGCGTTGAGGTGAATCGTATATAATCATAAATTAATTTAGAATTAATTTTTAAATTACGTCATGTTTCGTAAATATTTAGATGTCTGTTCATCGAAGATCCGAAAGCACCAACATTTTCGTTAACTTCCGATTTCTACCAGAAGCAATTGAAAAAAGATCTGCTGATCAATGTTTACCGCGGCGGTGTCTGGGGTAGCAACCGACATTTCCTGTTGGGAGACGATTCCGAAAATATGGTTGTGCCTAAAGAATACGCGTATATATCTACAAGAAAGGTTGGAGACTTGTCGACGCTGAGCTGGATCGAAGGCCGCCTGCAATATTACAAGTAACCAAATAATTAATAATAATATTTTTCTCCGCGAAACACGGGAAATAGATCGGTTGGTTTTTTTCAACCGTCGTTTGTTCCGCAGACCCGAGGACTATCCGGGAAAAGAACTGTGTACTGTATACTATGCACCGCTGAATCACATGGACGTCCTGTTCGCTGAACGTTCGTGGTTGCCATTCTTCAACACGGACACTGCTGACCAGGGCGCATTTTTGGGCCGAGAATTCGCCGGCCGCAACGCAAAGGGTCAAAGGGTGTTTGGATTGGTGTCCGGCAGCGCCCTCGCCACACATGTATTAGCCGACAGCTCTACCCTATGGGAAGTGCCCGACAAGTGGACCCTCGAACAAGCGTCCACGGTTTCCGTTGCGTACGTTTTGGTAAGTATTTATTATATAATGCAAATATGCAATTAATATTGTATTATTTCATGTTGAATTCGTAAATATTTTAGTTGGATACGATATGCGCATAAATATTTAAGCACCTGACAATTTAAAATTGAATTATATGTGGTTTTAAGCCACACAAACCATCGGTTACCCCAAAATCATATATATATGTATGTATGTATATATATATATATATATAAGCATCTTCTCCTCCTTCTCAAAAATTTGCAAAAGATCAATTCATTAAAAAAATGTTCTACGTCTATTCTCAAAAAAATGAAGGGTCCAGTGCAACAACCTGGTATGTCCACTTTTTCAAAAAAAATTTTTATCGTGGTTTCTTTATGAGGAAATAAATCTATACAATTCGGTGTAACAAACCGGTATGTCCGATTATCAGTTACGGAGATATAAGCAAAATGGACTTACCAGGTTATTTCATTTCAGAGCAAGAACCTGGTATGTCCGGACATACAAGGTTTTTGCTCCGAAACTAATTATGTTGGTTATACTGATAAATGATAAAAATCAATTTTATGAGCAAGAACCTGGTAAGTCCATAAATTTATCCTATTATAAGGCCATAACTTTTTTTGTGTTATTATAATTGTAATTTTAATTCATATTATTGATTCATAATAATGAATGCTATATGTTTTCAAAATAAATATAAAAAATACCACACATATTAACGATATAATAAATTGTATATCTTACTAAAAATGAAAGAAACCAAATTTCAGAGCAAGAAACCTGGTAAGTCCATAAATTTATCTTATTTATAGGTCATAACATTGTTTGTGTTAATATAATTATAATTTGAATACATAATATCAATAAAGAAAAAGGAATGCTAAATGTTTTCTATATAAACATAAAGTGTATGACAAATATTAAAGAATTTAAATGTTTTTTTTCTTCTCCTGAACAATTTCCAAAAGTGGACATACCAGGTTGTTGCACTGGACCCTTCAAATATTATTACCACTTTCTCGATTGTATTTTAGGGCCAATACATCAACTTGACAGGGCTTTTTATGTTATTTTACTTAACTCAAAATGTGTATTTTACCTACCCGTGTCTTTCTAAACAATCTAAAAATCTCGACAATGTATAAAATAAATGCTTTCTATTCAAACTCCAATAGGTTAAATATTTATAGTCTCAGAAAATAAATTAAATAGTATTGTAACTTAACGTTTGATTAATAAGATATTATTTTATTTTATAGGCTTATTATGGACTTTTTATACGTGGTAAACTCCAACCGAACGAAACGGTGTACCTCAGTTCTGGTACGAATTACACGGTCTTAGCTGCCCTCAACATCTTACAAAACAGCAACGTAAAAGTATACGTTGGAGTGCAGAACGAATCGCAAAGAAACTACTTACAAAATATGTACCCTAAGGTCCGTCGTATAACGATAATATTATGTGGAAAGATTGCACATTTTAGATTTTAAACGTAATTCTTACCATGTTTTAGATCCCCAAAGACAATATCGTCAACAGTCAGTTCGCAGAACAAGAAATACTCGAGAAAACCAACGGAAATGGTGTAAATTTGATCTTCAACACACTCGAGTCCACTCCATTTAAACTACAGAGTTTCATTCACACTGTGGCGGAAAGTGGACGTGTCGTAGAGTTTGAAAAACAAAAACAAGCGATCGAATCCATTGGTGAGTATAATTATCTGTAAATCTGTTATGTATAATAAAATCTGTACTACACTAGATAAAAATGTAATGAATTAAATCGCGTGATCACAAATTAAATTAGGTATAACCGGGAACCTGAAGAACATTACAATCATAAAAATGAACTTGAGGAGTCTGTTCCACGGGAAATATTCATTACTCGATAAACAGGAGCTCTACAAATATATAACAAATGGAATCAAAACCGGTGAAGTACAGCCATTGCCCACGACTGTGTACTCTTCTGACGAGAGTTTATTAGAAGCTTTCGAGTAAGTCATACATATTTTGAACTTAATTTTTTTACATTTTTTGTCTAAATATTTTATTTTACTTCATAGAAAAACCGTAAGTTTCGACTATTTTGGTAAAATTGTATTGAAAGTTCGCGATGAAGAATCAAAAAAAGTGGTCGTTCCGGCGCCCAAAAAAGTATTGGCAGTACCGAAAACATTTGTTGACCCAGATAAGACTTATGTCGTAATCGGTAAGTATGAATTTAAATTTAAAAAAACAAAAATAGTTTTATTACATTATAAAATATTTAGGTACCTATTCTTTTTACAAAACGATTGTGCCTAAACTTTTAATTTAATTAAACGTTTTGTTGGTTTCCTACGATTTTCTTTAATTTTCAAATCAATATTTCAGGCGGTCTTAGCGACTTTGGTCTTCAAATGGCCAACTTTTTGGTGACCAGAGGTGCGAAAAAAGTAGTATTGGTGTCTAGCAGTGGAGTCCGTACCGGATTCCAATCGTTGTTCATGCGTAGGTGGAAAGAAAAGAACATCGAGGTTGCCATTATTGAATACGATACGACTAAGCCGGACGAAACCGAAGCGCTGTTGAAAGAAGCCAACCTTTTGGGACAGGTCGCCGGAATATTCCACGTGGAAGCTGTGTTACACAGCGTCTCAGCATCGGATTTGACTGTGGCAGATTTCCGGTCAGCGTACAACCAAAAAGCCGCGTCCATCATCAATCTCGACACGGCTTCCCGAAAACTATGTCCAAATCTCAAATACTTCTTCGTCTGGTCATCGGCAACTTCTGGTCACGGAACAGCCGGCCAAGCTGACCACGGTTACACCGACTCGGCGTTAGGAAAGATCTCTGAAGCTCGAAAAGCGGCCGGATACCCATCGGTAATAGATTTCAAAGTTTTTACTAACATAAGACGAACGCGTTTCGAGTTTACAATAATTACGTCCCGTCCAGTTTAAAAATACATTTAAAATTATTAGCGTTAATGGAAGTGTATTTGAAATACGTAATCTCAAAACAGTTACTATTTGTTTTATGTAGATAAAGACAAAGACATAAAGATAAGTAGGTAAAATCGTTACAGTGCCAAAGAGTATGATAATACTCACTAATAAACACGGATGTTTTTTGTTACTATATATTTGGTACGTTTTGTGTGTTTAAGTTTTTTTTATATATTTACCTTGAAAGAGAATTTATTATGAAGTTATCTAAAGGTATCTATAGGTAAATAAGAAAATCGATTATGAAACTAATTTTGAGTAAAAATTATCTTTTTCCTTCATTTTTTTTTTCATGATTATTTTGAAAATAGTTGAGATTTGTTTGGTATTGATCCCCTAAAATGTTTACTATAGGAGTAATTTTCTAACCGTAAACCACCTTGCAAGTTTGGAATTCTCAAAGTTTTAAAATATTCCAAAAGGTTAAGTGATTACAGGCACCAATTAAATAATAACAATATACCTACTTTGGTCTGCAATTAATACATTTACGATCCGTTCAGAATTTAAAAAATCGTTTCGAGTTTTAAGATTTTTGATCACTTATTCAAATTGTTAAACACTCGCCAATCATGATATGGGATAGCCGCAGTTTTATTCCAGATAGAAAAAGAGTAATTTGAAATGTTAAAATATTGCATTAGATTATATGCAATCATTATAGTTAATATTTAATAATTGGCAATTAATAAATCTTGTCATTTGCAAACAAAATTAAAAAATTATATTTATAATGTAGGTAATTAATACTAATAAAACACCAACAAAATATTTGCGTTTACAGCGTTTTACTTCATGTCGGGTTACGCCAAAGGTACTTAAAAAATTAACTTAAATTCTTAATGAGACAGTGACACACGTTAACTTTACAGTCGTGTTTAATTTCGTTCATAAAATATAAATGCTGTCCCATTTTTACGAAAATGTCCCACAATAGCGTGTCCTAGCAAAGGTATTGTATAATATATATATATATATAAAAACTATTTTCAGACCGTCGTTGAATGGGCAGCAATTGGAGACGTAGGTCCTGTTTTGGAGGCGTTGGACGATAACAACGCGATTGTTGGTGGTAGTTTGCCTCAGAGGATCGCTTCATGTCTGAACGTTGTTGACAACTTCCTGAATCAGCAACATGCCGTGCTTTCGAGTTCGGTTCTCGCGGAAAAAAAGATGGCCAACGTTGAGTCAGTGTCCGTTGGCCCGGTCGACGCCATCGCCAAAATCTTAGGTGAGTAAAGTAGAAAAAAATGCACGCATCAATATGATGATATTTTTTATAGACTTCAATGCCTAAAAAATATCTCTCGGGTATTGCACGTGCCCGATAGTTTTTTTAAAAATATTATTATCACTATCCCATAACGAAACAATTTATATCGATTTTTATATTTCGGTATTGTATATAATCTAAACACGCAGGTATCAAAGACGTAAAGAATATCTTGGGCACATCCACGCTGACCGAACTGGGCTTGGACTCGTTGCTGGGAACTGACATTAAACAAGTGTTGGAACAAGACTTCAACATCGAACTCAGTGCCAAAGAAATCAGAGAGTTGACGTTCGACAAAATCAGGGAACTCGGTTCCGACTAGTGATACGGCGACGGAGTCTAAGGTGTTTAATAGCAATCCTATAATATCCATTTCCGTTTTTTTGTTACAGTAGTTTTATTTTTACAGGCTGGTGTGATGTTGCTGTGTCTCGAAAATCACTTAATCTCGTTTTTTTCGTGTTTGATACCGTACTATTTAATGGATATTATATATAGTTATTATTGTTATTGTTATGTCGTAGAAAATTAGAATAAACAGTTTACTTTCAATAAAATAATGTTGTTATTATCCCTCAATAAATCACCATAGGTGTTTCAAAATATAAACGTCATACGTCCTTTATATAAATATAAAAAAAAGTTAGTTTATTTTCAAAGGCGTTTACATCGTAATAACTGTAGTTAGTAATGTTAGTATATGACGAGCGGACGTAAAAATAATTAAACACGTAAAATGTATTTGATTTTCCGTTAACTTTACTTTTTTTATAATACACACTAAAAATAACTGGGAATTTAATCCAGACACAACGTGATATTAACATGACCCATATAATAATTATTGATCATAACTCAAGTTGAAATATAAGAAGCGGAAAACTAGTGCGTTTCATGTCGAATGTTGAATAGCATGACGTATAATTATAATTATTATTACTTTTGTTCAAAATATTGAAAAATTATTCATTTAAACCGAATTATTTATCATAATATCATTCATATATATATATTATATTATGATATTAACTATATTAAACGTTTTAGTAGGTTTCGAATATTTCGTTCGCTGACCCTATTAATTTAAAATAAAATATAGGCACTGTATAATATATATTATTAACTCGACGACGTATGCTGTTCGACATTATTATTGACAGGAGTGAAAATCCATCATCTATTAAATTTCCATCGTTATGATAACGATGATTAATTATTATGATAATTTCGTAATTTAAGTGCATTCACCTCGATGTCACCTGCGCCGACAGTCACTCGTCGGCCTTAGGTTTCTCTGCGGATTTTCGACAGCGGCTGCACTAAAATTGCGCTGCACGACTGACTACGTCTCCGTACATGACTCTGACGCGATACACATCTGTGCGAATGTGCGATGTTTCGTAAAATCGAATCGATCAATATTATAATTTATTGAAACGCTATAGCAGTATAGCACGTACCTATATATAGTGTGCGACATATATATGTACACATACCAAAACATGATATAATATGATAATAATATATATTATGATATATATTTATACTCACTCGACGAAAATCCTGAGCGACCTGTTGATTCGCGACGAAAGAGCATCGCGCTGAAATATCGTCACCGTGATCGCACCATATACTATACAGAGTGTCCCGCGAAGATTTACCCATTGCGATATCCCACGAAATAATGGAGATATCAAAATTCTGGTTTTATATTAAGATTCACATTTAATAGGAATTACAATTATTTCATTTTGAAATTTATTTCAATGTTTTTGCAAAAAATTTAAAAAATATATTTTTTTATTTAATTACTTCCAAAAAAAATTAAAGATAGCTATTTTGTACTGTTTATTTTTCTGAATATATTGACGTTTCAACATTTTATTTCCATTAATTTCCTGATTTTTGATATTTTTTCTAGTATTGATGAAATAAAATATGATTATAAATGTATAACTATTAGGAACACGGAAAGTAATCGGCCAATATGGGAATGCGTGCTGCGCGGCGGGTCACATGTTTGATGACATTATGGTGTTAAATAATTCGGAATTTTTCTCGAAACTAAAAAAAAATATTAAAAATCAGGAAATTAATGAAAATAAAATTCTGAAACGTTAATATTTTCAGAAACATAAACTCTACAAAGTGGCTATCTTTAATTTTTTTGGAAATAATTATGTTTTTTTTAACTTTTTTCACCAAAACATTAGAATAAATTAAAATATGAAACAATTGTAGTTCTTATCCCCGTGAGTTTTATTACCAAACCAGAATTTCGATATCACCATTATTTCGAGAGATATCGCAATGGGTAAATCCTCGCGGGACACTCTGTATATACAATATAATATAGTCCCCGACTCTTCTCTTCGCCATGTCGTGACGGTATAGCACAACTCACACTCACACACTCGTAGGTAGTACCTGTTAAAAGTTCACAACCACATCATATCACTATATTATTATACGCCAGAACCATAATATGAGCGTACAAGTCGCGATGTCGGTCGGCCTGGTGTTGCAGTAGCGATCCATCGTTCGAGTCATCACCGTCGTAGATTTCACTTTTTTTTTCCGTCCGAACATATTTTATTTATTTAAAAATAATAAAAATAATATTCATACAATATAATTAATTATAATAACAACTTATCGCGAACGCGTGAGATCTCAGTTTTTCTGAACGCTCGAATGATATAATATACGGACAATAATAATAATATTATTCCAACCGTTTTTTTCGGCATACACTTCGCGGACGACAATGATGATTATTAAGGCGACAGTGGTCGTCGACGTATCGTTTTTATAGAAATATGTGTTCGCGAGGCGACCGGACGGACTGCTCAACGATATTTTTTGCCGTCCATTTCTTCGTCGCGGTACGTCGTACGAGTGATATATTATAATAAAATTATTTTTGTACACACGACCTGCAGCACGCTGAGAGGACCCCGCGGTAAGTGTACCATACCCAGCGACGACCGCAAATTTTTTATCATTTTAATTAAGCGCGATCGACGGGAAGTCTCGCGTTAAAAAATATGCACACGAAAACTGACGACCGTCTATAACAATAATGCGACGTCATAACAGCAATAATACAATATTGTAACACAATGTTGTACACAATAATATAATAATATTATGCGTCTATAGTGCGTATGAATTGTTGACGGACGAAACAAAATAGGTATAGCTATAATGTATTTGTGTAGTATATGATGCCCGTAAATTAAAAATCGCTTATTCGGTAAACTATACCTACTGAACATTCAGAATGAACGCTACCCACAAAAATGTATAAATTGACAGTTGAAAAACCATGATCAAAACGACATAATATCTCACCCCGAATTAGTCGATTTTTAAGATTAAAAATATCAACCATAAATCCGCGGTCTTGTAGAAAAATTAATTGCATTCGAAAACAAAAAAAGTGAGTAACAGCAGACGAAAGTGCCAAAAAATTACGGATTCACTGAAAAATATTTAAAAAATACACCTTTTATTATTATTAAGCGCTACACGGTGTGCAGTAAAAAACCCAAATGAAATTCGTGAGCACCGTAATATAACTGCGCAAGAATCACCACAATTTAATAGTAAAAACCACACAACTCGGGAACTCAAGGTTGTTTTCGCAACTGTTACCGCCTTACCGTTACACTGCACAATGCATTTTTTTTTTTTTTTTTGGCATCGTAAAACTCGGCAAAAGATGCTTTTAAAAAGTATAATCTAGTAATAATTGCAAAATTCTTTTAAGTAATAAGAAACAAAGAGCACGTCTGCGTTAACAATTTTGCTCACCTCTTATAATATACACGATACCATACAACTAGTTTAACTGACCATAATAATGTATAAGATTAAAATATTACTATATTTTCACCGTTCAGTTTTAATTTTTGAATTATTAACAATCAATTTTTTGTTGATGTTTAATTAACATCCTACGCTCGTTTTTGTTAGAAAAATTTGTCATTCGTATATATAAGTATCTATGTGAAAAACAATTACATTTTTATAATAATTACGAAATCGAAATAATATTAAATTGTGACATGTTCAAGAGACATATCACCGAATTCGGCATGAAAAGACACAATTCGATTTGTGGTTCAGTGTTTCCTCAAATCGTTTGACAGCAAATAATGACGATAATATTTAATACCTACCAAAATATTATGCTCTTCCCATACGTTTAAATCAAATAGAAATTATTTTGTGAGAACCGATATGACTTCGGGTTTTTGTCGATAAATACTGAATTCAGGTGTCCTACATATTTGATATTTTAATTGTTCGGAGATACGCGACTCATGCTGAGCTGTGGTTGTTGTTCGAAAAATGTACAGTGGTACTGAAATTCTTGGCCAAACGTTCGAAATATTTTGTCGATTTATCGTTGAACACATTGCATAGTAGAAATGGGCAAAATTATTTCTATAAATAGAGACTCTAATACGTAGTTGATTATTATTTGCACAAGTGGCTTACATATTATTATATATTAGTGCAGTTTAGTATAGGCATGTACCTAATAATTTTGTTGGTTATTATATCAAACGATGACGAATCACGATTTAAATAAAATCAAACAAACTCGTCAATCGTTTAAGAGAGATCATCGATGATATTTAATAATATAAATAATATACAATAGGTAGATGATATGTGTTATACTGGATGATAAGTATTTTATGATAGCAATAGAAATCAAAATATATGTTATATGAGCCGGTGAATGGGGTGATTGACCGATTAATTTAACAGTAGATAACCGTATAACTATTATAATACTAAATAAATTTCTCGTAATACTAAACACTCGTTAAAAATATTGTGCTTTGAAGAAGGAAACTAAAAAAAGTCATTCAAAAAAATAGTTAACCTTAAACGATAATGATAAAAATACGAAAAAGATATTTTTTCTCAAAAAAGTAGCATCGTTAGGATTAAAATTACGCAAAAAAAAAACACTAACAGCATCACAGGTAAAAACTATTCACAATAATTGAAATAACTACACTACTGATAGGTAATAAATTGTGGGAGAATATAATATAAAATTATGTGTGCAGTGTATTCGTATATTATTATGAAATAACTTTCGCGTGCTCGTATTGTGTTCGAAATATTATGATGCGTAAAACGTTCAAAACTACATTTTACATTGGTTTTTGGACGTGACAGTATTATTATTATTATGCCTGATGCCTATACTATCTACAGGGACGTCGCGTCGCCTAAAAAAACGTTTGGAAAATGTACCGTAGCCTACTTTTTGACGCATTTCTATATGGGTACCAATTTATTTTTGTTCGTCTAATTTTATGAATATTATTATATAATATCGAAACAAGTATGTTGCACAATAACAATAACGTCAATAACATGCTTAATATTATGCAGGATTGTACGTAAATACTACGGTACGTAAAACACATAATAGTTAAGTGCGCGCACTATGAACTCTCAAATATAGGTAATACTATAAAACATTAATTCGTGGACATTGCCACTTTATCATCGCGAATCGCAATTATCTTAGATCTTTGAACGAAACGTTTTATACATCATACAAAACCATAAAAAAAAAAAAAAAAACAATAATACACAATAATAGTGTAATAAAAGCGTGCGTGTTTTCACAATATTATTGTAATAGTTTAGTTCAGCCGTGACTAATCGTAAAAATTCTATAATATGTTCGACGAAAGCATTATATTATATTGCAGTTATATTATCATGTAGGTTATATGTTATAATAAAAATAATATGTACTATGATGTTTTGATATAAATATTGTTAACGGTGGATATGTAAAGTAGTGCATCACAAGTATATAATATGTACAACACAATTATTGCCAATGAACAAACCGAACTGCACTCGGCTAGTGCAGTTAAATTATTATGCAGTTATTGCAGTTATATCGTTACATACGGATAGAAGGTCGAGGTCGGGTGCAACGAGATGTGACCGGTCGTCAATTTCGCAAATAGGTACCTGTGTAAGTTTACCTCGATAATATATGTAAGATTAACTGCATTCATCTACATTGTTTTGAAACGCCTGACATTATATATGACTGTAGTGATGTCGTTATGATGACGATAATGATAATTATTGATGACGTCACGCGATTTAAATATTATTATATAGATAAATTATCGTACATCGATCAATGATGGCTTAAAAAACCGTTTGGGCAGATAAAAAATAAAATATATCGGTGTTATATAGTTATATAATAATATGTATCATCGATATATGCCTATAATGTTTATAATATGATATTATAATTAGTGGTGGGCATATTCGGATTTGTCAATTCCGGATTTAGTGAATTCGAATTTCACGGAGTATCCGGATTATTCAATTCGATTTTGCTGTTCAATGACTCATTTTTATATACTAATAATATTTTAATTCTATAACATAATTTTCGGGGACATATGTATACAAAATATACAAAATTTCGAACATATTTTAAGTACCAGTGATGTTTTGCGCCTAACTGTAATTAAAACAATTACTTAAATATGCACTTTGTGTGATAACTAATAATAAATAATAATTAATCATTGAAATTGATAAATATACTGTAAATAATACAACTTAAGTATTAATTTATTGTTAAACTTTCATTATAAAAAATGTATTTAATAAATTTATTTTACCAAACATAAAAAATATTTGTAAGTCTAAAGTCACATAAAACGCAAATACATCAATCCGGATAATTCGGGAAATCCAGATAAGAATATGATTCAAATCAGGATTTGGATATCCGGATATCCGGATTTCATACCCATCACTAATTATAATTTATAATATGAAACCCTAAAAAACATCGGGTGAGTGGGTAACGCTCTATTGTACATTATAGCTGATGTCTAGAGACTCATTGGATGTGTTGGTGATTTAAATAATATAAAATCATCGTACTCGAAAAACTATTCTGAGCGAAAGCGGTCTGTCAGCCTAAACATTAATTTTACTAACTACTATATACGTAATACCATTGAGTATAGATAGTATATAATATATATATATATATATACTATCTATACTCAATGGTAATACGTATATTGTATGATGTTATTGTAATTTCACTATTAGGCATTAGTACATTGCAATAAGTTATATATAAATCTTTGTCGATAACAAATTCAATTGATAATTTACATTTTTCAATGTATTATAGAATATTCCAATATACCTTATATTCGATAAATATTTCATAATGTACTCACGGTTATGTTTTTGTAGAGTTACACCAAAAAAAACAAAATCGAGTTTTTTGAAAACTAGTTTTACGTAAAAATCACATCATCTCTTGTTTGGGATTTCAGATTTTTTTTAAAAGTACTGAGCATTTTTTTACTCTTGACCATCCAAAGTACTAACGACTCACTTTCCCATATGAAAAATTGCTGTTGAAGAAAATTGAAACATATTTATAGTGTACCAAAAGACGATGCGACAAATACTTATAAAAAATAAAAACACGCATCATTATAAAAATTAATACACAATACATTCATCACTTAGTTCAAAATCGAAATGAAATCTTAAAATGTTGATTTAATTTAGAACACTTTAAATTGACGCAAAAAATAGGGTTTTATAAAAGAGGAGTATTAACGGCCTTCTTTGGTCATGTCGATATATTTTAATTAGTTAAGATTCATTGAATTATTACTTTTAAGTTTTAGTACGTTCACGGAGTAGAGTTATATCTGATATTTAATTCTCATTTATCAAAACTATCCTATGTAAAATTGTATTTATATAATGCTAAAAATAAACCGTAAACTACCGTTTTTTTTATCCCTGAGTATTTTTTAGTGGATGAATTTTAAATTCACTTTTTAAAGTTAGATATTGTAATTTTGTTGGTCTTAATTAATTATACATTTTTTTTTTTTGTATATATATATATTGAAACTCTTGAAAAATATTCTGCTTAGAAATGTGAAATCAAAAATATATAATATCACTCAAAATAGCAAAAAAAAAAATTAAATGTAATAGTTTCTTTTTATTTCGAAAATGCAGTTTTATACTGACTCAAAGTTATGCAAAAAAATCACTCAGAGTCACTCTGTATATAATATAATAATCGAGAAGAGACTCAAAACAAATAAGTAACAACAATATAATTATAATCGTGCAGAGACAACGTGAGCACTCGTTTAGTCGTAGGTATATACTGCACGAGCCAACGACACTTTCGCTTTTTCGTTGTTGACCATTGTTTTTAACTTCCATTCCACATAACTGATTAGTCGTCACTACAACCTTACAATATATTGCATTATAATACAGTAACGAACCCACAACCTTAACACGTATATGATGTTTTGTGTTCTGCTGGTATATATGTATAAGTTGGCTACCCGACAAACAAAATATAGGTAATATACAAAACCGTACAATCCTCGATCTTCCATCATGAAAACTGTTTTTTAATAAAATCATTCTTAATCTGGATAACATTATAACTTACACATAGTTACACCAGTTTTGTCTAAAAGTATGGCCAGCTACAAATGCTACAATATTAATTATTTGTACAAGCTCTGCTAGCTGCTCCACAGCAGTTGTATATAACTATTGTGCATTTTAATTTTGATTTTCTGGGCTCATGTCGTGATTTCCAGTCGTCTTAAACGTGTACCTATACCTAATAATTATCAAATATCTATAAAACTTTAGGTAGTGAAGATTTTTTATGATACTATAATACTATAATCTCAGTTCTAAAATAATGTACCTACCTATATATCCACGCTGCAGTTATAGTCGTTATAGAATCGCGTCCACATGCTGTAACCAATTTTTTAATGTTATTATATTACACCGTATAAAACCTATTATCGTCTATCGATGGCATATATACTATAGTATTAAGACCTGCAGTTGTTATTAAATGATATCATTGCTACGCACATACATAATAATATTATGTATTTATGGCGTACCTACAAAGTTGGCGATAAAAAACGTTGTTGCGTATGGTTTTCGACGGACTAGGTACCTACTGAAGCCGGGAAAACCGTCAGATAAAATGCCGCTGTAAACGGTGAAGGAGAAACGACATTGTATGCGAACTATCATATTGTGTACATGAAAATGTATGACGTGGATCTATATCTGAAGTACAAAAGTGAAGTAACAATGATATTCAAATACTGAAAATATAGGTGCATAATAACATGCAACGATATAATAATATTTCTATACAATACTGCGCTTGTGTCTAGAATATTTCAATAATGTAATAATAACATTATGCACACGATTAGGTCCGAAATGGCCACACGTATACCCGAGTCTGAGTGTATAATATGTCTTCAATCATTTTACAAAAAATCTCACGAGGTATTCAGTTGTTGGCGTGGCCACACGTGCGAAACATCTAATGCATCACCTTTAAAATAAAGAAGTTAATAGAGTTAATCTTAAAAGAAGGTGAATTTGTTGTGCCATGTTTATTTCCTTTAATAAACCAACTTTTAAATTTGTATGCGTATTTCCTATACAAAATAATTTCGATGTTTTATTTGTCATGTTTGCAGGCGACTCGCGACAGTTCACTTTTTTCGTTTTCTAGTCTCATTTAAAATTATTGTCAATAAATCATTTTACGCTCAGTAAAACAAAACAAAAATAAATAAATGTATAAACAATAAGGTTTCTCGTAAGTTGTTGTAAGAATTTGTTTTTATGACACTTGAAAACTACTGAGAATTTTCAATTTTGACCTCTTGAATTCAAAAGTAGACTTAACCAAATTATTTCAACTAAGTGAGTACTTTTCGAAACCGTTTACCACCAAATTCTAATTTTTTTCTGGTAAAAAAATTAAAAAAGTGGGTACTTATCGCTTATAAAGACACAATAAAATACAAATCATTGTAAAATCAATAAATTCATTGTTCGGTTTAGAATATAAAAAACAGATAGATAGCATGTCAGTTATGTGTAATTAACAAACTAATTCACATAGGCTTACATTTTTTTTTAAATATAGATTTTAATAGATATAATATATGAATATGATTATTGTTAGTTAAAAACTTAAAAAATACAATTTTATCTTGATAAAACAATAGTTATTATAAAATTAGTTAATTTTGTTATATTGTCAGATAATATTGTATATTGTATAATATAATTTATTATAATATTTATATTGTCAGATAATATTCTATTTCACTTTTTCACTCTCTTTATTATGTTATTCCATTTTTAGTTTTTATGATAATATCCATAGGTAGATATTAGATGGTATATCTCTATTGGTTATCATCCATCACAATGCGTATTTAATATATTATATATAGATCAATGTGCTTTTATGCTTGATAAAATAAATAGTTCTTACTAATAGGACACAATACTATATAGGCGCATATAATTAGGTTTAACGAGGTTATCAATAAAATCGGTAATAATGTATAATATTATATATATATAATATATTATTGTAATAATAAAAATACGCACACTTGCTTATTGTACGTGTTTCCTCGATAATTAGGTATTACCACGTATCCGGATCTACGAGTTAATATTATATTATTATAATTTTTTTTTTTTATCGCACGTGCAACATGAAAACGTGAAACACATTAATTTAGTATGCCTAGTGCCCACCTACCAATAATTTTGGTTATGATTTTGTAGTCATCATTACTGAATGTCACCGATAAGCCGATAAGCTGTTCCAAGTTGCCACTATTTTATAACTAAATTTTTTTTTTTAAATACTGTTCTCATTTAAAATTTGAGATTAGTTATAAATCTAATTTGTTGAGTAATTAGAATAAAATTAATTCGTTTGTATTCATAAATATTCATTGAATTCATATATCAAATACTTCAGTAAATATATAATTCAAATTTATGTTTAATGGCTAGGATTTATAATATGCATTTCTAATTTTAATAGAGTCCAATGATTTAAAAATGATAACCGTGTATATATAATATATATATGTTCGGATTGGAAACTTGACAACGTGGGAATAGTTTTTTTACTCAAACACATACATTTCTTAGTCCACCTTAAATATGTATATTTACAAAATTTATTATTTTTTGATATAACTTATATACATAAATAATGCATATTGTACCTACTTATAACAGTTGCAAATGCAAAAGGCCTCTTTGACATAACATTTTTATAACTGTTTCAAACTTTTGATAATTAAAATCCTGGTTTTCGGAATTGTTCAGTATAATTTTAATATCCTATTTTCAGATACTTAGATTTGTTCATCAGTAATGATGGGTACATCAACATAAACTTTTTTTTCATGAAATCCACTTAAAGATATTTATTGTGATAAGTATTAGCTTAATTATTAAGCTTATAATATTGTAGGTAAATATACTATTGTAAAAACAGGTTGTGCTTAAATTATAATATCGAATATTACGAAAAGCTTGTTGGATTATGTTTTACTAAAACATCTATATGCCTACGCCCACTCGGTCAATTAGACATATTTAGTGGTATTCTTTAAAAATTCAGTAAATATGAGAGGTGAATTTCAATAGCTAATATAATATTAATGTTTCTATTTAACCATCATTATATTGTACTAAACCTATATTGAGTTAAAATTATTTATAAGAGCATAATGTGTTGTATTTGTGTATTTTTGTTGAATTGTGTAGTCGGACCCGTGTTCGGCTGTATAATTATAATTTATAACTTAAATAAATGCTAGCTTACGGAAAAAATATTTAAATACTTGAAAATTACCAATATATATATATTCTTACCTACATTATGATATTGTAAAAATTCAAAAAAACATGTCTCCTTTTTAGCCAATAATCTATGTTGTTGTAACTTATATAAATAAAAAAAAATGCTAGCTTAGTGATAAATTTTATGTAACTCATGTAAAACACTTACGCTCCGGTATATTATATTCGGCAATATTATTAGTATTGGGTATTATTATTATTGGAGCGTAATGCCTGCACATTTCGTGATGATCGCGTACCAACCACTGCTCATTTATAAACCATAACTAAGTGTACGTTTATTATACTGTTCATCTAAATTTAATTTTGTTTAGAATCAAAGAAAATGAGTAAGAAGACTTCGGACGACCCGGCTGATGTCGAGAACACAGTTTGCGGGATATGGTTGTTCAAGCCCAAGTGGCTTCAGATATTTGCTAGCAAAAAGGTGTATGTTCTCGTGTACGGGCTGTTGGGACTCAACCAATTCATGTTGTCCTCGTACTTCAACGGTACACTGACTACCATGGAAAAAAGATTTAAGTTCTCCAGTCAAATGAGTGGTAATTAAAACGTAGTCTATACGAATAATTAATCAAATCGTAGAGACGCGTTTAAAAACATAAAGTTTACCTACATCACTTATGATACCCACCGTAATAACTATATTATTTCCAATAACATATTTTCTGTGATACAGCTATACGTCGTAACACAAAAAAATGTTTAAGTCATGTGCTTAGTAAATACTACAGAGTATAATAGTATAATCTATAATTCATTAATGATAAACCATACTTATACTTATTGGGTAAGTATTAATTCTAATGTTTGCCATACTCGCTTAACTTTAACTCTAAACGTATAATTAGTCATTTTGATTAATTGATAAAATTGTTTTTTGAAATAGATTTATAACTATTGTAAATTGTAAGTTGTGGCTTATCATAGATATTAATTGTGGGTAAAACAATTTGAAAATTACATCTGATCATTCCAATCATGATAACTATTTTATTTCATGTAGCCTGAAACCCAACTATATATTCTTATGGTATACCTAATATATTATATATAAAAAAAATTTGATTTCTATCTTACCTTCAAAAATAAGAAAATTTTAAAATCCCTTCTTATTGCGCATCTAGAACATTGAAGGAACTAATATTCAAAATATTGATTATATAAGTTTTGTCGCTTCTAAAAAATAGGTATAACGATTAGTATTTAGATTTTAAATTTATTATCTACAATCTACATATTACAATATATACTATAATATAGATTATATCCGAATTTTTCGTCTTTATTTTTAATCAGTAATTTGATTTTCTTTTTCGTGTATAATTTTTAGTTAAGAATCCTTAAATTTCAGTGTTTGGAATAATATTATTAACTAACGTATACCTAACATGTTTAGGGATCATTTCGAGCACTTGGGATCTTTTTTCACTCATATCGTTCATGGTGACGTCCCACATGGCCGGCAAAGGACATCGGACGCGTTGGTTGGCAATCGGTTCATTTCTCGTAGGTCTATCCTGTTTTGTTCGTCTCCTGCCACACATTATTTACGGGCCAGGCGAAGAGATACTTCAGTACACCGTCGAATACGGTGCCAACGTGAACTCAACTTCTCTGCTCAGTAACATCTCGCGTGAGTATTAATCAATGATTTATTATTGGATCTACGTTTGTTTTTATAAAACATTATATAAACACCATAAAACGTCATGTAGCTGTTATAAAGATTTTAAGCAATTGAAAATACAAAAAAAATTATCTTTGGTTTCATGTGCAACAAAGGACAAAACGAGAAAATCTGCGACGGTCAACCACTATATGAAGACTGCAATAACGAGCAATTATGGAACGTGGCCGCTTTCCTGTTCTGTGCTGCGCATGCAATGCTGGGATTGGGCGGTTCGTTGTACTGGACTTGTGGTGCAGCGTATTTGGATGATAACGTTCGCAAAAATTCGGTACCCGTGCTTTTGGGTAAGATTTTTTAAACAAGGAGCCAAGAAAATATTTATCTGTCACGTGGAAGTGCACTAACTGAGGTGGCCCGCCAGTGCCCCAATTCAGAAAATGTCCTTGAGATAATTTTTGAATAGCCATGGTTTTCAGAGAAACATTAACTAATAAAAAAAATTAAAATTTAATCGTGAGATAATAGTTACGTAACGATATTGGGCCGGAAAGGTGGCGATATTAATCGTATTATATATGTATAAAGATTTGAGTTATTTGTAATAGGTGTAAAATAATAGTCATACATAATACTAATAGTGAAAACGTATTTCAATACTGCAGATAGTTCATACCTTTCAACTGAAGAGTTCGCCGTTTCAGTAGGTATTAGCACGACACCTTTTGCATTATCGACACCACTTTCTCGATTTGACAATTTATAAGGAGAATGCAATGAATGTCCTTGTCAGGCGGTTTTCTGTCGAACTCAGCATGTCTTAAAAAACATACTGGCCAGAAATAATTATTCCTACACCACCGATAAGTTGTTGTATATTAGCATTTGCTTATTAGTACCTATCGAATATAATTTAAAATTCAAAATATTTTAAATGGTTAAACCTTGAAGGTTTTACTATTTGTACGATTTTTGTTTTATAAGATTAATAAACATTAAATACATTGTATTTTAGGTATATTAATTATGGACAGCCAGTGTTAACTTTTGATATATTTTAATTTTGAAATTTGAAAACATACAATAACCTAACCTAACCCAGAGTTTATAAAATGTTCACAGCGATTGTTCAGTGCATACGGATGTCGGGTCCTATGTTGGGATATATGCTGTCGGCATACACACTGACCAATTTCATCGAACCTAATCTAACTCCGACCATAACCAACAAAGATCCTAGGTGGATCGGCGCTTGGTGGATGGGTTAGTATTATATTTTTTACTATATTACATAGTTTAGCATTTTTTTTTTTTTTTGTCATATCAATAACTCCGTCTGTGTACATTTCTATTGTGTACTTTGTTTAGAAAATAATTAAATATATTATTGGAAAGGTATTATCAATAACAGACGCACAAAAATATTTTTGACACATATTATGTATTATGTTGCGTTTAAAGTAAGTAAAATACGATGATGGAATTTAAGAAGATTAAAAAAAAAAGTCGGTACCAAAAAAACAAAAGGAAAAGATGGGCAAGTAAGTACATCTCTGCAATTATACAATGAGTGTTGAGCAGATCACTATGTTGGACCGTTGGACGTGTTGAATTTGAATTCAATAATATAAAATATTAATGTATACGAAAAACGATTCTGAATAAAGACGAGGATGATATAGCTTAAATTACTATAAGTATATTTTAAAATATTATATTGCTATTAAATTAGATTATTTAACTATTAATAATATAGAATATATTTTAGATTTTTAGTTACAGTATAAACTATACTTATGAGAAACATTATATTAGATTTTCGAGCTGTTTGATAACGATAAGTAGAATACATTTATTATCAATTTTAATAGAAAAAATAAATATAATATGATAGATGAAATGTTAATAAAATATAAACAACTCAAAATGCATCAGAATAATTTTTAAAGCTGAGCCATGCTTATTACCTATAAAAATAATGAATATAAATATAGATAGCATATCTACATATTCTAATGTTCAAAAAAACACATTCAAACATTAAACGCTCATAACAAAAAAATGAATTTGATTTTAAGGTAAACTTTTTTCGGTTTAAAGTAAACAAACTTAAAAAATTCTTGCATTAAATATTCAAATCTTAGATACAAAAAGAAAGTTTATTATTATGAATTTCTAACGATAGATTTGAAATAATGAGATTAGGTTTCTTTCCCAAAAAAATATTTCTAACTTTATGTCTTACACGATGAACTATAGTATATTAGTATTATACTATTATGACGGTCTTTCCTTTACAGGTTGGACTCCCATTGGTATCATTTGTATAGTTTTTTCAATGATGATGATGCTTTTTCCAAGAATGCTTCCGAGGGCAGCAATTCGCAAGCTAAAAGAACCGGAAGAAAAAAAAGAACTTGTTTTAACCGGTAAGTCTAAACATTCCTGATGTAATATTATCAAACTCATAACGTTATGTCCAGGATAGGATTGTTCGGATGACATCTTTAACAATAAATAAAAGTTGTAATAATTTTAAAAAAAAATATCCCGATACGATAAGAAGTAAGATGTTAACATGTAAAAAATATGAATATTCAGAAATATTAAAATAAAACCTGACAAGAATTATTTGGTCCAGGAGGTCAGGGAATCTTATTTTTCGGATATCATAGCAAACACGTGTATGTGTACCAAAAATATACGAGTATATACATAATATATATATAGATCGTACATAGTGCATGCGATTTAATATTATTTTAAATGTTAATTTATTGTATTAACAATATTTCGATTAATTGGACGGTTTCACAGATTTCAAAACGTCTTTAAAACGTATTTTGTCAAACAAAATACTGGTGTTTAATTCGGCAAGCAATTCGTTCTTCGTGTTGGGCTTAATTGGATATTGGACGTTCATGCCTAAGTACATGGAGACCCAATTCAGACAGACGGCGGCAAATTCCAACTTTGCATCGGGCGCCATAGGCATTTTGAGTTCTGGTTTGGGTATTGTGACGTCCGGCTTGGTCATATCCAAATTCAAACCATCGCCAAGGTCCCTGGCCATGTGGAACTTCATAGCGGAAGCTTTGGAGGTGGTTGGTCACTTAGCATACATTTTTCTCGGGTGCGCGGCAGAAGACTTGCACGGGCAGTGGAACGCGGACAAAACGTTAGTAAGCAAATTTCTAGTTCCGTTACCTTCGCAAATAAAATTAATTCCAGTCGTATCCACACGATGTGTGGTCTCCGCCTTATACAAACGTAAATAACATGGCAAAATTGACGTAAAAACTGTTTCGCGTTGGTCAACTTTTCTCTCACTAATCTTATTAGCAAATTTTCAAAATTTTCAAAATTTTAAGATCATATAGGTAAAATAGAATTTCATGTAATATGTCGATTTCCCATTCCCCATGAGGTAAGTACACCAAAACCGAGATACCCCGATATAGAATTGTATAATTTTTAAAATTAAATGCTCCTAAAGTTAAAAGTTATATGAATTTCCATCATGCCAGTAACTTTAAGTGGCATGCAATATCGTAATTTCAGTCACATGACTTTTTTCTAATGATTATTCTAGTTCGGCTTATAGTGTTGTTTGATATAGACCGTTTTGCAAGGATAAAATATTATTTATTATTTATATTCTATAGCTTGTTTAGTGAGTTTGTCTGTTGGTACATTGTATATCTACCCATATATTTAACTACCTTGTGTTTACATATTTTATAAGCAAAATACTAATTATATGTTTACCGGTTTCCGATCAGATGGAACTTGACAATGGACTGCAATGTGGGCTGCAACTGTGGAAAATCGATGAACTACAATCCTGTCTGTTCGTTTGACGGATCCACCACGTTCTACTCGCCATGCTACGCGGGATGTACCCTGGAGACGATCGTCAATGGTAGCGTAAAGGTGAATTAAAAGACTTTCGTTTACGCCTTCAACGTCAAGATGACAATAATATTATCTTTTATAATAAAAATATTATCTTCGTTGGGTCTCGCAGGCCTACAGTAACTGCACCTGTATCGGTGGTTTGGGGACAGCCACCGAAGGAGGGTGTCCGGTTGCCTGCGGTCACGACTTCATCATATTTCTCGCTCTGATGGGCGTAATGCGGTTCTTATCGTCCACCGGTCGTTCGGGCAACACCATCATTCAGTTCAGGTCTGTACGGCGCAATATCCGTCGGTAGCAAATTGTTGATTCGAGATCTATAATATTGGAGTAGATACATATAGGCTCTAAAATTTGTGAAATAGATTTTTTGAAATCGGTCGTAAACTTAAAATGGTTCGTTACTTCAACATTGAATATATATATATATATATATGGTTCTGTTATAAAGCGGAAATTGGACTTGGAACTAATAGCTTTTTATTTTTATGTTAAGACATTAATATTATAATTTTAATAGGTAGTATTCTATAACACACAATCTGAGTTTGTTAAAAAAACTAATCTATTTTATATAAAAATTATACCTGAAAACAGTCAAAATTAATATTGTGAAAAAAGTAATCACGTTTCGTATTTCTTTAAAAAAATTGATTAAATCTTCAGTTTTAAAAATTAAAATTAAAAATTATATACTGTACTTGTATCGAAGGCATCTTAATAATATTAAATATTGCTTAAAACAGAAGTTAGTTAATTTGTTAGGCCACTCTATTATACCATGGTAGATGATCAGCTTGTATATTAAATAAAATAATATTTATTTTTATTTTTTATCAACAATCAACATAAATTTCTTTTGTTTGGAAATTTAAAGTTTAACTATTAAACTAAACATTATTGAAACAAATTACTGACATTGATTTCAATTAAATTTAAAAAGGTTATTATCACATGAGAAAATGTGTTGGTGTATCAAAGGATATAGAACTCCAAAAAAACCTTCGACATTAAGCGAACAAATTTTTGCCACTTGCTAACTACTTTGAAATTCATTATATATTAAATGTTAATTTAAATAATTACATTAGTTCCAGTCTTGTAAATGAAACTTTAAAAAAGTATTTAAAATACGTATTTGAATACTTGAAAAAAAAGTATTTAAGTACAAATACAAATACTTTTAAAAAGTATTTACAGATACTTTCAAATACTTTTTTTTTTTTTAAATATGTTTTATCTTTTTTCTTTGGCTTAATGGACCTTATAGATAAATTGAATTATTATTTATTAATCAACTAAATTATTATTTTATTTTAGAACTCTAATTTTACTTAAATTAATAAGAGTAAGAATAATTAAGTTAGAATAATTAAAAATTAAGACAAAAAAAGTATTTAAAAATAGTATTTGATTTTAAATACAGAAACCTTCAAAAAAGTATTCAAATACTATACCCAAGTACTTTTTTCAAATGTATTTGGAATACGTATTTGAGTACTTAAAAAGTATTTGAATACTTTTACTCAAATACTTTTACTCAAGTACTTTACAAGTCTGATTAGTACAAACATGGTATGACTGTATGAGTTAAAAATAACAACATTTTATTAAAATCATAACCTAGCCTCCCAAAATCTCAAAAGTGTGTATTTTTATCACTCACCAATAATTTATACTTGTTATTTGTACATTATTGCTAGGTAGCGCTTAAATAAAAATCTATAAAATTAGTTGGACATAACCATATAAAATGGAAATCAATTAAAGTCGAAGACTCAAATAAATAAATTCGTCATGAAATTCAGTTAAAAGCAACTTAACTTTAACTTTAAACTTTTTAATGCCTGACCTTGAAATTACGTGTACATGTTCAATGTATAGGTGTGTAAAACAAGAGGACAAATCTCTAGCGTTGGGTTTCTCTGAAGTGGTTATGGCCCTAGTAGCATTCATGCCCGGCCCTATATTGTACGGCACGATTGTCGGTAAGTAAATTATCAAAGTCTAAGTATACGAATTATATACTTACCATCACGCAATCACATGTCAAAATAAAGTAATTATATGTTACATAACTATAATAAATCATTGATTGTAAATGTTTTCGATAGATGCCACTTGCATGGTGTGGGGCGGTAACTGCGGTACCGAAGGTAATTGTTGGCTGTACGACGGTAAGCGGCTAAAGTACTACTTGAACTTTACTGGAGCTAGTGAGTATATAGTACTTAGTGTGGAAAGCCTATTCCATGTGCATTTTTAATGCTAATAGTTATTAATTAGTTGTATATAATTATTAATTATTAGGTCACCAGTTACATATCTAAATGCAAATTGCGTTATATTTTGCGTTCATTTGGTGTAGATTACCTACTTTATAGTTTATAAAACAGATGAATTCTAATTAAAATTTAACATAAACTATGATACATTAATTACATGCATCTTTTCTTTGCTTTAGCACTTTATAAATTCACTTATAGTCTTTGCACAAAAATTTTCATTTAAAAACGGATTACTTTTTATTATATTCATTTTTATGTTTAATTCGAATATCCATTAAAAATACTGTTTTGCTCAGTTTGGTTAGTGCGTCGATACTAACGAATCCAGAAAACAATTGACAATCAGATACAATCATTGCAATATTATTTAAATAGTAATTGTCAAACGTGTCCGACACAGATTAAAAATACTTAGACCACGGTATTGTGATAGAGCGATAACATATCAACGTCTCAATACAACAAAATAATATGAAAATCTTTTAGTATACATTACCTTCAAGTGTGGTCAACATTTACCAAACACTATAATAATTGTACCTAAATTTCAACAATCACTAGTAAGTATAATATGACTGCGTTAAATAAATGTTATCAACACTCGCTACGATTTTTAGTGATTGTTAATATGCACTGATGACTGTTAACATTTGCCTATTGTAGCGAAACCTTATAACATGTGCATAAATATAATATTTAGGTACATAGACTATGATTATATACATTACAAATTCGTTATCAAAATTATTTCATTGCTGTTTTAATACTATCATCTCAATAATAATTCAAGTGATTCCCACAGGTTTTCTATTGATCGGTACGATACTGGACATTGGTGTTTGGTATCACGTAAAGGACCTGAAGATCTACGATGATAGCCGTGACGAGAAATCTTGCGAGAAGCAATAACGATAAATCGAAAGAACAGCGTTTATGTGTTAAACGAGAGTTAATACTGTGTTGTCATATAATCTATAATTATCAATATACTGAATATTTGATTTGTTATTTATATATATTTATTGCGAATCCAACATAACTAATATAATATTGTGGTCTGTGCCTTTGTGGAATATTCGTAGACGAGGTAATCAAGCGTACAAACTAAAACTTAAATAACTAAACTGGTATAACTAGATATTATAGATTCTGAATGGAGTGATGAATTTATTTATTTTACAATGATGTGTGTTATTTTATATAGCTTTTTTTTTTGAGTAAGTACACTATAAATTGCCGTCGAATTAATACTTCGATTTTCTTCTTCAGCAGCTTTTCCGATTGGAAAGTAAATATAGTTAGTGAATTAGGGAGGTAAAATTTTTAAATTTCCAGCGGTTTACAAAAGGAAAAAAGCGGGTAAGTCGTGGATGTCGCTCTGCTGTACAGTAGGTTACAAGTGGGTAACTGTAATGGATGGAATTAAATTTGAATCCAATGATATTATATCATTGTATACGAAAAACATTTGTGAGCGGAAATGGTTTATCTGTCTAGGATATATTATAGATTATTAAAAATTTTCAAATCTTAGATTTAAAAAGAAAATTTTTTATGAATTTTCTAGCTTAAAATAATTTGCAAATTTTCGTGATTTTTTAGTATGTTGTCAAAATTAAAATTTGAATGCTTGTAAAAAAAAATTGTGACTATATATTTCTTTTATTTTTTAACTGTTTTTGTAAAAATATTTTTTCGTCACGCCTGCACCGAAAGTTTGGTTTTCGACCACGGTTGAAGCGTTCGAAAGCGTCCTTTTTCCGTCCAGCGGGCGGTAAAGTGGAAATCCCCAAAGTGCCGGGCGGAAAAGAGGAAATCTCCAAAAGTGCTGGGTGGAAAAGAGGAAATCCCCAAAAGTGCCGGGTGGAAAAGAGGAAATCCCCAAAAGTGCCAGGCGGAAAAGAAGAAATCCTCAAAAGTGCCGGCCGCCGGGCGCGTATCCCCTGCACAATGTAATGCCTTCGTCGTTCGCTGCGAGGACGAACTCTCACAAATCCACTACATAAAAGCAGGCGTCCCCCAGGGAAGTATTCTAGCACCTACTCTTTACAATATATTGTAATGTCCGACATTCCTCACTTCGAAAACACCACTCTTGCTACCTTCGCAGATGACACAGGCATAATATCAACTAATGTTGACCTAACCATAGCATCTGATAATCTACAATCCCATCTCAATGAACTTCAAAACTGATTAAACTTGTTGAGAATCAAAACAAATCCAAATAAATCTACCCACATAACCTTTACTCTACGTCCAGACCATCGTCCCCCCTTGACCCTCAACAACGACACGATTCTCAAAGCACAAGTCACCTGTTACCTTGGAGTCCACCTCTACAGTAAACTCACTTGGGCAGTTCACATAAAAACAAAAAGGAAATCACTCAACTTTAAACTCCACAAAATGAAACACCTTCTTAAATCAAATCTCCCTCTCAACACAAAACTCCTAATCTATAAACAAATTCTCCGCCCTTCAATGACTTACGGAATGGGGTACCTCCAAAAATCCAACATTCAAAAATTCCAATCCTTCCAATCAATTTGTCTTCGTCTCCTCACAAACGCACCCTGGTACGTCAGCAACCTTACACTCCACTCTGACCTTAATATCCCATACATAAGCACCCTAGCCTCCCACTACTATAAATTATTTCACAATAACACAGTCAACCACCCTAATCCACTCATTTCCAATCTCTCTTCCGTCACTCTCCCCGATAACCCTCCACGTCGTCTAAAGCGAAATTGGCCTAGGGACCTCCTCTATCATTAAAAAAAAATAAATAAATAAAAAAAAAAATATATCAACAAAAGTCTAGATTGAAGTAGTGTCGTTTGGACACTCCCTTCCATCAAGCCGTCCAGTTTTGTATATTAATCAACCATATTACTTATTGTATTGTTTATACAGATTTTATATATTTTCTTTCAATAAAAAAAAAAAAAAAAAAAAGATTCGAATAATTTATGGAAAATATATGTTATTCTGAAATTATGATAAAAATATATTATGATACTACGATATATGGTCGTCTAAGGTATACATGATATATCTTAACGTTCAAACACATGAGATCCTATTACATGATGATCACGAAAATCAATAAAACAAACCAATACGAGTATTTACGGCAAAAATATCATATTTTAAATTATTATGTTATCTACGGTGCTACGATGGCAACGTAAAACGCTGTTGACGTAGTTTCTACTTGGAAAAAGTAACACCCTATACATGGGACCCTGTTACGGGAGATTCGCGAATTTCATAACCAAACGCCTACTACACTCGTTCAATTGAACAGACAATGAACAATATATGGATTCAGAATATATATAATTCTTTTGTAAAATATTATACATTACACGTTCAAGAATATTTTTTGATTAATCTATTATGACATTGAGAAGGAGTATAAGATGAGATATAGTGGCTTTAACTCGTATATTAAATTGTATTCTGAAACCAGTTTATGTAACGGCCAAAGAGTACTGTTTCTTCATTAGACCCTGTTACATTCATTTCCGTTTAAATCACTACATGGTTACCTGGCATTGTTGTATTGCACTTAGAATACTCATACTAATGATCGTATTTAATTTCGTCCAAAACCAACTTTTATTTTTGGTGTATTTTTTTTTTTTTTTTAAATAGGTATAAAAAATAAGATTTATTTCTTGTCTATAATTTTAACAAAATTGGTTGGGAAGATATTATTATTAGCACTACAAATGTGTCATATATTTCTAACAATGAAAAAGACACAACAATATATATGCTTAAAGGGTTCCAGCTGTTCGAATATATTTCAAATTCTAGATTAAAAATTAGCCATCAATTTGTAACACATAATAGGTCTTTTGCTGCTATTCGTAATGATATTCTAGAAAATATTAAAAATTATGTGCTCAAAAGATTAGACACAACCGACGAGGCTTAATTTAAACCATTGAAGTTTATAAACATGTCAGTATCAGATATGAAACTAAAAGAATGTCATTCATTAATATGTCCAGATTTTAGTTTAGTTGATTTTGTGACATCAAATAAAGAAGCATCTGAACATTCTCAGATTAAAGATGAGCCCATTTCAACTAGTCTTCTCAGGATATTGATAAAATGTTCTAGTTGAAAGTCAATAACTGTTTCAATAGTATGTACCTACCTATATTAAACATAATTAAATAATATATAAACTTAGTCAATATAAGACTGGTTAAATATATTGTAATAATAATTTACTTCATTTTTATTTTTGGTTTAATAATTTTAGTTGTTGTGATTTTTAGGCCCTTGTTCTTTCAATGAAACTTCACAGTGCAGATGTTGAGCGCTTAATTAGTTATTACAATATTATTAAAACTGCAGACCGTTCACATTTATCCTCAGACACAATAAAAGATAGTCTCTATTTTAAACTAAACATGCCAATATTGAGTGAATTCAACCCTATGAGGGTATGAGTACTATGCAGTACTAGAAAGGCTTAAGTATACCTTAATAATAAGGTATACTTTAATACCACTTATAAAATTAAATCGGTTAGGTTAAATAAGTCATAGAAAACCAAATAATAATGTTTTGTTCGTTGAAATTTTCAGGTTCATACTTATGCAACCAAACAAAAATGGTTTAGGGGAGTTTTTTCAGAAGCATAAGAAAAATCAACTCTTTCAACGGCTGAAGAAATAAAATTCAACTCAAACTTTATACACTTTTAAATTTATTAAAATATAACTTTAATAATATTTCCAAGGTCTATACCATTTTAATTGTGATGCAGTCTATAGTGTACTTTATAGATAAAGAAAAATAGAAGTTGAATGCCCTATGTTTATGTGTATGAACTAAATACACATATGAGGGTAGTGAGGGGGGGGCGGAAAAAATTGTATTTCTCGTCCCTTCTTCACAATATAATCATATTATTATAATTTTATGTGAAACCCATTTTTGGACGTATTTTGTTTTACAATAATTTACCCATGACTGCAAAGGGTTTAACGTGCACCGTCGATATGATTATAATTATATATGGTTATTTGACCAGACGACGACCGATCGGTTACCGACGAACGTCGCATTCGTCGAATGTCCAGCGCGAACATCAAACGCAACATTAGAAGGGTACTTTAATATTATGACTTTTTCGCGTTGTTGCATCAACAGCACAATAAACATAATATGTGACAGGCTACAGTATTGAAATCGGATACCGTCAGGGACGGCGAAAGCTATGGGCGACCTGGGCGACTGCCCTGGGCGCCAGCACGGAGGGGCACCAAATTGAAAATTATTTTTATTTATTTATCTTTTAAAACGCATTAAAAATCTATGCAATTTGAAATATTCATTATCTAATGTCGTTTTAATTGAAGATGCATCTTCAATTGTCTCATATTAGTCATATTTGTAGAATATAAGAATAATATAACAGTGCATCGATACCGCTGGTTTTGATGTAAAAATAATACATGGCATTATGGAAGCATACCACCGCATTTGTGTGTGTCAATAAAATATTTAGATGGTCGTAATAATTATTTTCATATTATAATATTTACCTATTTATAAATAAAATCATATAACTAGCTAGACGATTAAGGCTAGATTCGTTAGAAAAACCGTGGCGGTAAAACCCATTCGGACCTTACGGTGAAAATACCGCAGAGTATAGCGTAAATCAAAAAGACACAATTGTCTGACTCACACAATTATTTATTCAATTTATTGTTTTCGACGAGCTCTCGCTCCGTACAGTCTGCTGTGTAATGTCAAATACTCAAATGTATAAGCTAACAAGTAACTGCAAACCATAGGCGCCCGCAGGGGGGTGCAAGCTGGGGCATTTGCCCCCCCTGGCTTTTTCAAAATATTTTTTTTAATTGAATTTTTTAAGATAAATGACTATATACTATACAACAAATTCAAAGTATAAAATAAGTTGTAATATAATACATTGTATACGAGTATAATAAAAAATGTTATTATTTTAAAACACCTAGTAAAATTATAATATTTATCCTCAAATCCTAACATTGCCCCCCCCCCCCTAGAAAAATTTCTGTGGGCGCCAACAGGTAATCAATATTCATATGATCATATATTTTGTTTAGTAAATTTGTACATAGTATTTTGGTTTCTTTTTTACAATAAATTCCGTTTTAATTAATAACTAGTTAGTGAAACCAGAAACACAATATTCCTATATTATAGGCAGTGGTGGGCTGGTGGCGTGAAATAATATTATATTATTTGATTTGATATTTTATGTTAATGAATATACTTTGAATTTTGATAATTGATATTAATATATGATATATAATAATTAATATATGGCGCAACGGTCGATATAATGTGGTGAATCGCACATTCGCATATTTATTATTATGAAAATTAGTATTATTAACTTAACACGTTTTTCGCAGTATCTATAAATATGATAATATAAATTTAATATTATTTTCGTTTTACAATTTTATAAGTTAGTAAAATAAAATGTCTAACCTTATTACAATATTGTTATGATACAAAATACATGCTAATTTTATTTAACTTACTAAAAAACTTAATTTTAATACTACTCAAACTAGTCTTGGGGGGGAGGGGGTGTTAAGGGCGCCAAAACATGGTTAGGTTAATCATAACAATTTTTTAATCATAACACATAACGATTAAGAGTATTCCAATGACGTGTAACTACAACACTGGTGCACTACAGGTTTTATTTTAAAGAAACGTTCGTTGATAAAACATATAAAACATTTCATTGGATGTGTCACCAAATTATAAAATGTTTCCGAATTGGGTGTTGTCGTAAAATTTTTGGATACCTCTGCTATACATAATTTAAATATGCACTACAACTTGAGAGCATAAATAAAAAAATGATTACAAAAACACAATTAGCATTTAATCATTTTATTTTGGTATAAACTTGCAGTTTTGTTTATATAAACATAATTTAAACATAGAATCATGCGCTTAACCAACGATTTGAACAAATATTCCCGTTGAATGTTAATCCGAGTGTTAGAAGTTTTAGTGTTGACTATCGACAACACACGCATTTCACAATGTACTTGCTTGGGTGTAAGTCTTTTAAAGTTTTCGTACGATTCGTTAATTGATTCATAATTTTTTTAAATTAATAATAATATTAAATTTAGATTTCCGTCGGTTTATGAGTTGAAAAAAAAAATCCGGTATTCAATTATACCACCGAAATTAAATGATGTGAACAGCAATATAACTGTGTGCTATAGAATGAACTTCAGTAAAAAACAGTATCGATGTCTATTTCGAAATCAATTAAATTTCTAAGTATATGCGATCCTCGACCAGATACGGACATACCGCCAACAACAAAAGAGATGCGTTCAGATAGAGCTTTAAAAAATATTGAAAAAACACTCAAAACGAATTCGATTGGAAAAGATGAATACACAACGATTATTGTACGGAAGGTAAATTAGACAGTACGATGTACAGTATTAATAAATGTATGACTTAAGTCATAAACAATTTATAGGTAAAACTTAGAACTTACTGCAACACTGTATAGACTATGTTATTTCACTATGACAAAATTATAATTCTAAACTCACATTCTTTAATTTTAGGCTGATATACCACCAGAAATTAAAAAGATGAAGCAAGATACTTAATTTATCTACAGACACATGGGGACATGCTGGTTAACAAAAATATTCAACGTCCATAAAAAAATGTTTGGATCACATCAAAGAGAACAAGAACAATCATAAACTATTACGTGACTCTGCTAATCTCATCTGATATTAGCTAATGTGGAATATTATGCAATGTACCCCGCGAAAGAGAAACAACCTGAAATTGTAAAGGTTAGTAAATAATGAAACAAACTGCATCACTGGGTATCACTGGGTTCCAAAGACATTCAGAATGTAATGTTCTCTTTGAATTTGAATTCGAGTGTTCGAAGTTTTAGAATTGATTATCGACAGCACACACATATATCTATGTACTTGCTTGGGTGTAAGTCTTTTAAAGTTTTCGTACGATTCGTTGATTAATACATATTTTTTTTTTCAATTAATAATAATATTAAATTTAGATTTCCGTCGGTTTATGAGTTGAAAAAAACAATTCGGTATTCAATTATACCACCGAAATTAAATGATGTGAACAGCAATATAACTGTGTGCTATAGAATGAACTTCAGTAAAAAACAGTATCGATGTCTATTTCGAAATCAATTAAATTTCTTAGTATATGCGATCCTCGACCAGATACGGACATACCACCAACAACAATAGAGAAGCTTTCAGATAGAGCTTTAAAAAATATTGAAAAAACACTCAAAACGAATTCGATTGGAAAATAAGAATACTCAACGATTATTGTACGGTTAGGGTCTAACCTAACGATGTACAGTATTAATAAATATATGACTTAAGTCATAAACAATGTATAGGTAAAACTTAGAACTTACTGCAACACTGTATAGACTATGTTATTTCACTATAACAAAATTATAATTTTAAACTCGCATTCTTTAATTTTAGGCTGATATACCATCAGAAATTAAAAAGATGAAGGATCCGAGTGGCTATGATAACAGCATAAATCTATGAGCAAATATTTGAAGCATATGGTAATCTTTTATATTTAACAATAATTGATATTTTCTGCCAAAATGAATGTATGTATTGGCGCTCTGGAAGTATTCTACAAATATGTTTATCTACGATATTGAATATTTTTCTACCTTTTTCGTACTAATATCCAATTTTCTACATAGTAGTTGGTATTTTCAAAACTTACTAGGTAAGGTTACATCCACATAGTGAAATAACTATAAGGCTTTCGTGCCTACTCCTATAGTGCCATACGAAAAAATAAAAATTAAAAAGTGAAATAACTCATTTTATGTACTGGATTAATAAATTATTAATATAAATTCAAATCTTTTTTGCCATAATAACATTATATAACTATATAAGTCATAATTAATTAAAAATAAATAAATGTTCTGTATAACTTTTCAAGCAAAAAGGAGAAATAACGTATGACAAATTAATACAATTAATTATATAAAATATACAGTGTGTTCACGATATGAGGTACCACTAAATATTTCTTCCGGATTTCAGTATGTGGAGTATTTTTTTTTCAAACAATTTTTGTACAAAAAGTTTTTTTCTAATTATAAATTTGGCAAAGTTACAGTATGGTCAAATTTAATATTTATGTAGGTATAATCTGCTTTTAATGACATTTTAATAATGTTCATTTTATAATTGAGCTACCTAGTTTTGATATTTTTAATTTGCTACTTACATACAAAGAAGACTGAAATAAATTATTTACTATTGTTATTTATACAATCTACAGTTGCAAGTTGGTAAATACAATTAAAAAAAATTAATACTACAAATGCATTTATTTAAATTTTAAGGAATAAACATATTATCTAACAATTTTAGAACTTATTACTATTGACTTATTGATACATTTTATCTAATAAATTGTTCAAAGTTTCCATCTTGATGTTTCAAACATGATTCCAAACGTCTCAAAAATTCACGTGATGTTGCTGCTTTTATTTGATCTTAAGTCAACAATACATTATAAATTATAATATTTTTTTTTATTGCATAATAATAATAATAATAAATATTGTTAAATTATGGCGATAACTTATTATTAATCAAATGCAGTTATCAATTTATAATAAATGAACCAGATTAATAATAACTTATAAGGAATAGACGAAAAATCTACTCAAGTGATTATAATTAGAGTAAATGGTGATACGAAAATAGGTAGATCAATTATAAAATAAACATTATTAAAATGTCATTAAAAGCAGATTATACTTACATAAATATTAAATTTGACCATACTGTAACTTTGTCAATTTTATAATTAGAAAAAAACTTTTTGTACAAAATTTGTTTGAAAAAAAATACTCCACATACTGAAATCACTTACTATATGAACTGGATTAATAAATTATTTATATAAATTCAAATCCTTGATTTGTATATTTTTCAAACCCAAAATGTGAGATATTTTAATACAGTAGATAAATTATATTTGTATATTATGTATAATATTTAGTTTCTAAATTAATAATGAATTATACAATGTCATTAAGACAATAATGATTTGAATTTAAATCAATATTTAAGAGGACGCCACACCCGCATGTGTTGTCTCCGTCTTACAAACGTATAACATAGCAAAATCTGTTTAGCGCGGGACAACTTTTCTCCCTCAATATTTATAGCAGAATTACCAAAATTCCACAACGCATAGGTAAGAACTCTATCTGTGTCATAGCGTCGTTATTTTTTTGATAGCACAAACCAATAATTTTAAGTAATTTAATGAAAAAATAAAAAATAAATGTATTTTCTTAAGCTTATAACTTTAATTATATTTATGTTATCAAAAAAATAACGACGCTATGACACAGATAAAGTTCTTACCTATGCGTTGTGGAATTTTGGTAATTATACTATAAATACAAAGGGAGTAAAGTTGTCCCGCGCTAAACAGATTTTGCTATGTTATACGTTTGTAAGACGGAGACAACACATGCGGGTGTGGCGTCCTCTTAATGATGATAAAAATGGACTAGAAAAGAATTTATTAACTGTTTATTATATCTCTGCATTAAAACGACAAATGATTATATTATAGTATTAATCTATTACAGCCCAAATTGTTTAATCTATTATATTTTTCAATATTTTTTTTTACAATAGTTACTTACTATATATTATAATATGATATTATGTATATGTCACATCCCCATCTAGTTCATGAAATTAGTGATATAAAATTGGGGATGTGTCATATTATATATAGGAATGTGATTTATCATAAGTTTTGAAGGTAGGTACCAATTAACTTATGTTTAGACAATTGGGGATTATAAAATATTTTTAAAAAATTGGAATGTATCATGTCATCGTTCGTCGTCACGATTCAGTGAAAATATAAACGTAAATATATGAGATTGTGTTCTAGTCCATTTTTATCATAAATAAATTATTGATATAAATTCAAATCATTTTTGTCATAATGACACTATATAATTCATTATTAATTTAAAAATTAAATATTGTATGTTATAATATTTATTTATATAATTAATTGTATTAATTTGTCATACGTTATTCTCCTTTTTGCTTGGAAAAATATACAGAACATTTATTTATTTTTAATTAATTATGATTTATATAATGTTATTATGGCAAAAAAGATTTGAAATTATATTAATTATTTATTAATCCGGTTCATAAAATGAATGATTTCACTATGTGGATGTAACCTTACCTACTAAGTTTTGAAAATACCAATTAACTACTACGTATACTAAATTGGATTTTAGTATGCGATACTATATTGAAGTTTTGTTTTTGCAGTCAAGGGTCATTTGATGCACATGGATGTTCATAGCTGGAATTAAATAATTTCATGTAAATGTTATGAACGAAAAAGGTAGAAAAATAGAAAATATCGTAAATAAACATACTTGTAGAATACTTCTAAAGCGTCAATGCATACATTGTTTTTCGCTTCTTGTATTGTTGGTGCTACAAAATATAAATTAATACCAATTATAAATGATTATTTTATATACACATTTTATTCTGAGTTAAAATAAATGTAATTTTTAGAGCATTCGAAAACATTTGTTGAAATATCAATTATTGTTAAATATATGGATGTTTAAATATAAAAAATTACCATCTGCTTCAAATATTTGCTCACAGATTTGTGCTGTTACTTTAACTGTTGCCGGAGAATTTGATAAAATTTCATGATGGAAGTCAATACATGGATAAATTTCGTTTACGATGGCCACCGGATCCTTCATTTTTTTAATTTCCAGTGGTATATCAGCCTAAAATTAAACAATGCGAGTTTAAAATTATAATATTGTCATAGTGAAGTAACATAGTCTATACAGTATGACCTGAGTCATACATTTATTAATACTGTACATCGAACTGTTTATTTTACCTTCCGTACAATAATCGTTGAGTGTTCATTTTTTCCAATCGAATTCGTTTTGAGTGTTTTTTCAATATTTTTTAAAGCTCTATCTGAACGCCTCTCTATGGTTTTTTGTGGTATGTCCGTATCGGGCCGAGGGTCGCATATACTAAGCAAATTAATCGTTTTCGGAATAGACATCGTTAATGTCTTTTCTTGGAAGTTAATATTGTAGCATACAATTATATTTCTTTTCACATTATTTATTGTCGGTGGTATAATGGAATACCGAATGGTTTTTTTTAATTCATAAACCGACGGAAATCTAAATTTAATATTATTATTAATTGAAAAAAAATTATGTATTAATCAACGAATCGTAGGAAAACTTTAAAAGACTTACACCCAAGCAAGAACATTGATATGTTTGTGCTGTCGATAATCAATTCTAAAACTTTGAACACTTGGATTGACATTCAACGGGAACATTACATTTTGAATGTCTTTAGAACCCAGTGATATCGTAATGGTGGAGGTGCGATCATTTTCATTAAACGTTCTTGTTTCAGGCTTAAAGGTATCATAAACGTAAAAAATATTAGTTAAGATTTTATCATGTAATAGCTTAATTACAAAATAAACACATGATGGATATTATTAATGCATCTAGGATAATTATTATAACCAAGGACGGAGAAATATGTAGGATCGTTTTCAGAATCTACTAATCTTCAGAATTTCAGTTCGTGTCGAGTAATCGGGGTTCATCTCAATATATCTATCAATCTCGATGATTGGAAATAAATCAGAAATGTCACACAACAAAAGAGTATTCTCTTATTTTACTCTATCGTACGAGAGATGTTGTATTCAATTTTATAGGTTATAGGTAATTGGCATAATATCATATATTGAGTGAGTGACGTAAAATGTTTTAAGCAGCTATACGTTTTTAGGGGTACAAAATCTGCTACGTTTTAATGCAGCCGTTACGTATTTTTATTTATAGTATATTATATCACTCGAAAAGGATGCTGTTTGTTTCATTATTTACTAACCATTACAATTTCAGGTTGTCTCTCTTTTTCGGGGTTCGTTGCATAATATTCCACATTAGCTAATATCGGAATGAGATTAGCAGAGTCACTTAAAAATTGGTGAGTGTTCTTCTTCGCTTTCATGTGATCTACACATTTTTTTATGGACGTTGAATTTTTGTGTTTACGAGTATGTCCCCATGTGCCTGCTGATAAATTCAATATCTTGCTTCCTTCTTTTCTCGCCACCTGTAAATAATAATGCAATTATTATTGCATTATCACAGTGCTTATTAATACCACTTGTGAACATATTCGACAAAAATATAATTTGTATACCTTTAAATCTTCTGTGTTCTTTACACATGCAGATGTTCTTTTTGATTGCTTCCACAGATAACCACACATCCCAGCTAATCCAACTGTGCCTAACGCAACACTCACCATTAACGATTTCGTTAACATATTGTTGACGAAATTAAATATCTTAATTAATAAAGTACAAAAATTAATCGTCGAGACGTTAAACTAAACTAAATAATGATTTGTCTTTTTTATAAGTTTATTAATAAACAGTTTAGTATTTTGTTGTCATGGATAAAAATATATAATAATAATCACCATGTTTGTTATTATTTTTACCAAGGACAATTGAAAACTAGTCAATTGATTCCGATAACTTTTGTGTGACTAATATTATATAATATTTTTACTTTTTCATTTATTCATCACCTCTAGAACAGGATTGTAACATTTATTTGGGTATATTTACACAATATAGGTATAACACGTTTGAGTACATCATTCATCGACATTTCCCGTAAAATAGAAACGACGAACTATCTATAAATGTGTCAACGTAATTTTAATATTTTTTAACTGCTATTGTTACAATGTGTTAGAAGCCTTGTATTACATTTTCAAGCTTTTCTGCCTAACAAATAAATTTTTATCGATATTAATTTTAAAAAAACTATTAATGATCGAAAATTTCAAATGCCTATGAATAGTTCAACTTAAGTCGAAAATTTTTGAAAATTGCACCGTGGATACTTATATAAACATTCGGTGAAAATTTCATGTATCTATGGTCATTTGTTTTAAAGTTACATCAAAAACCAAAATCAATTTTGTCGAAAAATGAGTGTGCATAAAATTTCCCGTTTTCCCCTTAATTTTTAGTTTGTTTTTCTCGATTATTTAGAAAAGTATTAAGGATTTTTGACTTCAATTTTCCTCCAAAGTACCAACTAGATTCACTTTCTGATCGAACGAGGTATACTGAAGTCGAAGCACTTTTACTGCCCCAAAATGTGATGACAGACACACACACAAAAAAAAAAAAACACACACACATCATTGTAAAATCGCAGAATATATGAAATATTTTATATTAATATTAATTAATTTAATAATATTATATTAATATTGATTAATATTAATATTTTATATTTCATATATTCTGTGGTAAAATCAATACATTTATAGCTCCGCTCAGAATCTAAAAATGTTGTTTTCAGTGTGTGATAATGCAAAAGCGAAAGATTTGCTACATAAAATTATTCTTATACAATAGAGTATCCTTTACAGAATTATAGTAACAAGTAACAACTGCGGAGTGTTTGTGTTGTTTTATTGTAGTATGTATAGTCCAATGTTTACGCAGAGCTTTTCAAAGGATGTTAATGTGAGAAATTTAAGAAATACATTGCGGTATCGATGTTTGATACCTATACTCTGAAAACATCAGTGAAAGATGCATTATGTGTGCAGAAAATAGGTAAGTAAATTTTACTTGGATGAAAAATGTAATAAATGTCAGCGAAAAGTTCATAATGATGTGTAGGGAGTGTATGTTACAAATTGATGACTAAGAATTGAAAAATGAAAATTTCACTTGTGTCTTATGCAATAAATATATTAATTAATTATCTATTTTGAATAGATAATAAAAACTAATAAGAAATACACATAAACAAACTTATACATTGTAAGTAATTATGAATGGTTGTATAAATTATAAATTATTGTTTAGTAAAATGGGATTTATTTTTTAACATACAATTATGTAAGTAACTAAGTCATATCTTTAAGAGTGGGCATTAACAACTAGTTAAATTTATAAACTATTAACTTTTGCTTATAACAATCTTATGTTTACTTAACTTATCTTGAACATGCCTACCTTTGCATATCTCAGCGTTAACTCCACCATTGATGGTCCTCAGTCCGTATGAAAAAGGAGGAAGGGCGCTTTAAAGATATATTTTTTTTGTAATTTTCAAGTATTTAAAATCAATGATGCTTCTTTGGGTTTAATATATTTGATATTCATGTATTGTTCTTTTAAATTGGTTTTTAATTGTAAAATTATCTATGGTTATTGCGTTTTTTTTTCATTTTATAGGTTATAACTGCTGAAGTAATAGCCAATGTTTATAGTACACAGGACCAGGACATGTGATATGAATTGGGAAGTGGAAACAAATATCTAGTTCAGACATTTAGAGTAGTAATGGCAATTGGATTCATTAATATTCAGACATTGAAAGAAGCTTTATGATTTAAGGATTCAGAGTTTCCTTTATTTGATAATATGCCAAATTTTCCATCTGGTGCAAAATCCTTATACATGAGTATTGAGTAAATATCTTATACATAATAATTTATGTATACCTAATTAATTATTGTTATTGGTATTTTTAGCTATTTATGGTGTCATTGTTATAAAGATATTTATGAGAGCAAGAGCATGCAAATTGAAAAGCGAGAAAATATCAATAATCTATCTATGCAATATTCACCTTCAGGAAACCATGGAAGTGGCACAGGAAGGATTTACTAGCCACTATTTAAGGGATTCAGAGTTGCCTAGTTTTGATATTCCAAAAGCTCGCACTTCAAAATCAATACCATCTGCAGGTATATTTTAATTCCATATTTAATAATTATCAATTCAAATTTTTTTAAAGTAATTTTTTTTATAGATGATCAGTTTTCACCTCCATTATTTGTCTCACTATTAAATTTCCCATCATATCAAATTCTGTCAAATAACCGCAATGAATCAAAAAATTTATAAGGTAATTAACAAAAATATTTATTAATTATTTTTAAGTATTGCTTTATAAATAATAAATTTATTCATAAAATATAGATCGGTAATAAAACAACTGATGATATTACAGTTACAAGAACATTGGAAAACCAATGATTTGCTCAATAAATTGTTGTTGACCAGATCAGAAAATGATGCTACGGTATCTCACAATTTCAACCGAGAACAATTTACTTTCTACAGCATAACTAGTCGAAATAATGCTTCGATTTCAAACTTTGGGGGTGGTTTCCGATGTAAAATTGAAGATCCTTGGTGCATTATACAGGTCAAAAGTAAACATTTTCCAACAGTTTTCAAAAAAATCGAGAAAAACAAAAACAAAATGACAGAAAAACGGGAATTTTTACGCAAAACCCGTTTTCGACCAAATCGATATTTTTATATGGTTGTTATTCAAAAACTAATCACTGTAAATACTTGAAATTTTCACCAAATGTTAATGTTAGTGATATCTATATACAGTTTAATTTTCAAACATTTTTGACTTTTTTTGAGTTATTTATAGACCACTGAAATTTTCAATTTTTTTTTTGAAGTGCCGGTAAAAAAATGTTGGACGACCAAAAAAACTTGAAAATTTAATACAAGGTTCCATATGAGTTGTTCTTATTGTAGCTAAAAAAAAAATTAAAAATCGTAAGTCACAATTTTTTTTAATAAGCGTTTACAGTTCAAAATTTTACGAAATCTGTCGAAAACGCGAAAATTTGCAAGTAATTTTGAAGTTGAAAAATCATAAAAATTTTTGCGTTTATAACTAAGGATTGAAAATTCAACACTAAGTTTTCCTTCAAGTAGCTATAGAGAAAACTCAAAGCATCATTATAGGAAACATTTTAAGTGCGTTTGAATTTTAAATTTTTACGAAATAGCGTAACGATAACGATTTATCCTCAAATGATTTTAAACATTTGTTATTATTCAAAAAGTATAAGTTGTAGATACGTGAAAATTTTATCAGTTATTTAGATTGGCATTTTCTTTACATGATTTGATTTTCAAAATATTTTGACTTTTTTTGAGATATTTATAGCAGACGACTGAAATTTTCAATTTGTCTGAAATTTTTTTTTGAAGTGTTGATAAAATTTTTTTGGCCCTATCAAAATACTTGAAAATTTAATACAAAGTTCCTCATAAGTTATTATTATAGTGATTAAAAAATTATATGAATACATAGGCACAATTTTTTTTTATTAGTATTTGAAGTTCAAATATTGACTTAATACGTAAAAATTACGGCAATTTTCAAATTATCTTAGATCGAAATTCATAAAAGTTTTTCTTTTTAATTCTAAAATTTGAGAATTTAATACAAGGCTCATAATATATTTTTACAATAGCAGTTGAAAAATAAAAGAAATATATTGGCACAATTTTTTTTTACAAGCATTCAAAGTTTGAATTTTGACAACATATGTAAAAATCACGAAAATCACGAAAATTCGCAAATTATTTTAAACTAGAAATTCATAAAAAATTTTCTTTTGAAATCTAAGATTTGAAAATTTTTAATAATCTATAATATATCCTAGACAGATAAACCGTCTTCGCTCAGAATCGTTTTTCGTATACAATGATATAATATCATTGGATTCAAATTTAATTCGATCCATTACAGTAACCCACTTGTAACCTACTGTACAGCAGAGCGAAATCCACGACTTACCCGTCTATTTTTAATTGAGGTAAGTATAAGTAACCTGATTCTGGACGCATAGGATCCAAGTAAAACACACAGCCCAAAATGAAGTCCATAATAAATAAAGTCCAATGATTACCTTCAGGATTGATCGGTAAAAATAACACACAGTATTTAGTCCAATCAAATTTAGGTATTTCAACTTTGGTACTACACCAAATTGTATATTGCTTATTACTTTTAACTTAAATTTCAATTATTTTTAAAACGCACAATTTCAATATAATTGATATTAATATGTGGGGATGGCCACATTATATTATAACATTTTTAAAAAACTTTTTACGTTCTACATTAATAAACTAAAAAAAAATAAGTGCCTGTATAAAAATATAACAGGTACATTTACAAATGTACAGACGTACAGTTATCAAACATTTGTTGGTTGGTGAATATTGTATTTGGATAACATTGTCATAGTCAATTTTCAAATAAAGTCAAAGTCAATTAAATGTGTTTTTGGTCGTCTATACCTACTTCTAATGTGGTCATCACCACCTATTAATATAAATTATATTGAAATTGAACGTTTTAAAAATAATTGAAATTTTAAGTTTAAAAAAAGCGATTTGTATTTGGTGATTAAAAATACCTGGGACTAAACGTTTCATGGGTAGCTAAATAAATACTCGAATGATATACTAAGGTATATTATTATTTATTAGTATATGATATAAGTATGAAATAAGTATAGGTACTATTATACATAATTATTCATGTGGGCCAAATGTCCTATTCTAATAATAGACGGGGACGAAATGTCCGTGGACCATAGACATATTAAGAAATAATATATTCTTAATATGTCTATGCCGTGGACTCGTTTTTTTGACGGGGATGAAACGGTGTGTGCGAAATGTCCTTTTACCATGCTATACATCTAAATATCCAACCACTGCCAATATATTATTTTCTAATATGTTTAGAACTTATACAGGCAATCCGATGTACACATTCTTATCAAAGACTGACTAGGTCATTAATATTATTGTTTATGTTGATTAATGAACAATGACTATAGACTATTATAGTCTTAGTAGTCTTTACTCTTTATAGAGTATAGACGTTAGACTTGAGCAGTTCACGGTAGTGAGACTCACGGTACACATAAGTAAGTAAATATCTGAGGTCTCTAAAATTTTAAATGTTTGTTAAACGTCACTTAATAGTTAACTGCATGTTGTCTGTAACTGTTTTTAGTTCACACAATGTATTATATCATGGTTCTCAAAACTGAAATACATGATGTACCACCTACTAGGAATTAGAAAGTCCAGCCAATGAATTGACAATTTTTCAGATGATGATTTTCTTAAAAGCAATTCTACAGACAAAGTATACATTTTAAGAATTCTAATTCAAGTTATAAAAACATTAATATTAGAGTGAATTCTAAAATTAAAAGCTAAAAATGTTATTGTGGGAACCTTAGATAATTTTATTGATATTTTAATTTAAAAATGAGTTATTTGTATGGTCATATTATTATATTGTCTGATATTATGTGATACAGTTTTATTATGGTATATCTAAATGTGTGCTTTGATTGATATTTGTGTCCAAAGTGCTCAGCCTGTTAAGTCATGATAAATATATAAATAAATAACAATGTAAAATATATGTTACAAATTTTAAATACCCATAACTTCATTTAAAAATAAAATATAAATAAATATTTACTTGTAAAACATTTTTTCTTTCAATTTTGATTCTATGTTAATTCTAATATTAAAGCTAACATTACAAAATTGGATCTGCTGTGCGCAAATTTGATTGTTATGTTTATCTTAGGTCTGAGAGAAAATATATGGTGCATTGAAATATTTTTAACAAACTTTTAATTTGTAGGTGTTAAAATTTTGTTGAACCAGTATCCAGTTTTAATAGTACAGACAGCTTGAACATATTAATTAAATTGTAAAGAAACACTTAACAAGTATTAAAAATTCAATATTCCGACAATAGAACATTCGGAGTTTGCACTCTCGTTAGCGGTTGTTAACTACTAGCCAATCACAGCAGTCCTATCATCAGAGGCTGCACAGTTTTTCCAAAGTTATTTGGAATATGGTAAGTATAGTAATATAATTACTTATGACCAAAATAGCCTATGAAATAGAAAAATAATACAAGTTCACACTGTACCTAATATATTATGCATACAACTACACATATATTAACTATAGTTATATATGTCAGTATGTCATATTGGCAATATACTGTTTGTCCTCCAAGATGTTATCAAAATAAATCAATAACACATAATTTGTGGTAGTTGAGTTAAAATATATTATGTAATATTGTAAAATATATTTACAAGAATTACAATTAAATACATTTGTTTCTTTGTTGTAAATAGCAAAGGAGGGGTTCCATGTTCCAGATTGACCAAGATATCAATGTATAACATGGACACTCAATTAAGTTTTCTTCAGTTCATTTGTATATTTCATCTTTGTCAATTTCAGATGGATGACATACTGAGTGATATTACTGGATAACCATTTGATCATTTTTGAAATTAATTATGATTGTGAGGAATGAAGTATAGACATTAAATTATTGTTAAGATTGTATGAATCAAATTTGTTTAGTAACATGTTATAAATTAAAATTAAATTAAGTTGTGCATTTGTTTAATATTGTAATAAATTAGTAACAGTTATAAAATATATTGGTTTAAATTTATAAAAAATAAAAAATGATTTATTTTTATTTTTATTTAGAATTAAGCTCACCAGAAACTTAGGTCTTAAGTATTGAAAGTATTATAAAATATTTCAAATATTCATGATATTTTAAATGTCTAACTACATAAATCCGACTCTTTAGTATAATGTGCAAACATTTCTATTTGCTGTCTAATAATTTGTCTTAAATATAACTAATGAGATTTAATATTTAATTTATAATTAATACAACTAATAACTTATCTACCGATAGGTACTACCTTGAATATTCAAATTAAAAATGTTCTTGAGAACTTTGCATGTCAATAGAGATTTGGTTACCAGCTTATTTGTTTTACATTATTAAACATACCATAAATTATTATATTTGTATAAAGGTGTATACATTATATTTATATGTTTATATAATAGTTTAATGGAATTAATTATGAATGTTATGATGTTAGAAATGTAAATTTTTTTAGTTGTATGCAAGAGACTTATACAGTATTACAATTCACACAATGAACATCTTAATATGTTATTGTAATACACAGTACTTTAATAAAATAAAAAAATCACTTGTGTTTAAAAATTATTTCTAAAATTATTTCTAAATTTATTTATAACACAGAAAGATATATTATAGGTACTTAGGTACATATTACAGTATCTTTATAGGTATGTATAATGATTTATTTACATTATTTATTCAAGAAATGTATTTTTGTATGGTCCTTTATTTAAGTTTGATAATTTAACCTGTACATAGGCGTGCACAGACATAGCTTGCAGGTGGTCCATTCCTATTTTACAATTAATCACTATATTCGCTACTATTTTTTCCACCATCCAAAATGTTTTCCTATCCACAATAATAGAAATGCTTGGCATGGTCTATAAATGCAGATGTACCTAGCAAGCCTATAAGATACCTTTTATTATAATATGTTCATGCCTATTGCCTACGATAATTGATAACTATTAAGAAAACAAATTTTAGATATAATTTTTGATTGATTTATTACAAAAGATATACTAAGAGTAACATACTTGAATAAAAAAATAGTTTTCAAGTTTCAGCAGGTGGTGTATTTGCATACCCTGCACCACCCGTGCGCACGCATATAGAGCATAAGAGATTAATAATGAATAATAAATTAACAATCTTATATTATGCTTACCTGTTTAAAGCCATTTAACATATAAATCCAATACAAAATACATAAATATAAAGTTTAATTCTATTACTTTTTTTCTTGCTATGTTAATATACATAATCTAAATACCATTGTAATGTATGATTAAGAAGTTATAAATAAAACTATTTGATGCCATTATATTAAACTCATATGAAACTACTATGTGGACATTAATAAATCATTGTCGATTTATAATTAACCAATTTATGAATAATATAATATTAAACAAAATAAAAATTTAAATATTATTCTATTTGGCGGCCAGCAATACTATAATTTGTTATTTATTCCAAGCCGAACAGATATGACACATTTCTTCCATGATACTTATATAAACCGTTTTTTTTTCTAGTGATATAAACCGTTTTTATTTACTGTCTGGTAATTTAAATCGTATTATCTGGCGACTCTGTTTTTTTTTATCACTTATCAAAATTTAAATTATTATCAAATTAAGTACATACATACTATCAATACTCAATTTTAAAGTAAATCACACAATAATGAAAAAATTCAAAAGACTTAATAATTAGTATCAAACTATCAAATATTCAAATCGTAGAAGAAAGAACTACATTATTAATCTAAGTTTAACAAAATTATTCCAAAATGAATGTTCTTCTACAGGGGATGAAAAATTTAGTACTCAATAAATCACGTAAGTGTTATCATAAGCTAATAATTGAAAAATTTTAAATTAACAGTCAGAATTTTATTTTCATATCGCTCAGTGGGAGAAACGACTAGAAGTATGGCATCGCTTTATCAGATGCACAAAACTGGCCCTCACAAAAAACCAATGTTCAAACGGAATCCGTTGGGTGACAATCCATTTTTAAAAGGTGTTATACTCAAAACATTGATAAGAAAACCTAAGAAACCAAATTCGGCCAACAGAAAGTGTGTCTTGGTGCGACTGAGTAATGGCAAGGAAATGATTGCTTATATACCTGGTGAAGGGCATAATCTACAAGAACACAACGTAGTTTTAGTGCGCAACGGGCGGTGTAAAGATTTGCCTGGTGTAAAAATAACTTGTGTTAGAGGAAAATTTGATTTACCACATGTTGTGAAAAAAACACAAACAAATTCTTAGATTGAATAATATTAGATCATTTTTGTTTTTAAGGTTTTTCTGTACAATAGTCATTAATAAAATTAGATTATAAATATAAATATAAATTTATTTTATTTTTACACATATACTTTGACATTACAGTTAATTGTTAAATTCGCTAATTACAAAAGTTTCAAAACAAAGCACTTAGTTCTAGTGTAACTTTTTCCATTTTTTTTGGAGCAAGTTCAGTTACAATTTTTAACGGTGGTGGGGGTCTGATTTTACGACCAAAACGACCTGTTTTTCTTTGCCACAATCCAGACCGAGGACGATTTCCCAATTCACGGTTACGATTGGGACTGCCAATGTGTTCCTTGAAGTGATTTGCATTCGATATTTGTCCTGAAAACAGATGTTTATTCATTAATAATTTTACGTATAAATCTTTTACACTAATCTAATTTGAATGTTTAGATTTTTTTAAATATATTGTATAATTTAAATATTTGTCAATTTCCTATTTATTAGATATTACCATTTATCGATTTATCTGTAAGGACTAAGGAGATAATTTTATTTTATGGCAATATAAATATACCTATTTGCAGTGCTCGACTTGGCAATATTAAAGTAGAGGGGCTCTCTCATTAACTTTAAATAAAGAGTGTATCCATCACTTGTTAAACATTACTAAGCTGTGTGGGGCTTAGCCTCACACTCACTTGTCGCTAATGCCCCTCTTCAAATCATATAAGAAATATTGATAAATAATCAAATTTAAAAAAATGACTGTATATACTATATTTTATATTATAGTTAAAACTTATAAAATATAATAACAAACTCAAAAATAACTAAGTAAAAAACAATTAATTTTAACTATTTATTTAAAATTCTATAATTTATCATAGATATGTTATTTCCTATCTTCCAATTTGATCCTTTTTGGACAACCGTTTTCTTCTTCATCTCTTTTACCATTTCATATCCAAGAGTTTGCATAGAAAAAAAATATGTTATGAAGTGCATTTTGATAAAAATGTAAAATGATGTAACATCCTGTGGGTACCTCTTAAAAATAAAAGTAGGAGAACACTAATATTTCTGAAAAATAAGTTGGGGTATTCCATCCCCCTGAGCCCCTCCCCAAGTCGAACACTGCCTATTTGAAGATAGATGGGTTTACATTGTATACATCCAAGATAAGTATGTAAAAATAATAAACAGATTATTGATATGTTTTAAATAACTGAAGACTTACCAATCGACGCCATACAATATTTAGAAAGTGATACTTGTAATTTTGATGGTAACTGAATAATGACTCTGTCATCAACTTGCCTCAATATAGTAGCTGTTGATCCAGCTGTCATTACATAATGAGCCCCTTCACCTGGCATCTTTTCAATGCAGTGAACTTTTGTTCCCTTGGACAGTGCACCAAGTGGATATGCATCTCCTTCATTTGGATTAACTATAAATAGGTATACCAGTAACAATAAATTTTAAAGGAATGAATATAATAATATGCTAAAAATATTGAATTGCAATAGATATTTATTTATTTATTTATTATTATAATACCTGGGATCCGAGGAATGTAACCAGATGTGACCAACATATCTCCAGGTTTCATATTAACAGTTGCAATAATATATTTTAAATGTGTGCCACAACCAACCAATGCAACTTTTGCTGTTCGACAGCCACAGTCCATTATCTCTAAGACACGGTCAATTCGGGGAGCATCGTGTTCACCAGTAGGTCCAAATCGTTTTAGATCAACCCAATGGTATTTCTGTTTAATACCACCACCTAAGCCCTTGACAACAACTCGGCCTGGAAATTAACCGATTAAATATAGAACTTTTTTAGTATTTGTAAATTGATATAATTACCTGAGACAGGATCTCGGCCCGCCAAGTGTTTATTGTTTAATGGTTTCACGGTGTACTTCTCAGGCCATTCGATTTCCCGTCTGAAGTTTCTGGATTTAGGACTCGGCAACTCCATATGTGTAAAATTCCACTTATGCCTCACCACATTAAAAAGAACCGAATGTATGGTCTTCAATTTTGTAGGATCAAATACCGAAAAACGTAAAGACGGCGCTAAAAATGACACTGACATTCTTGTGCTTTTTGGCTGGATAAATATTAATTTAACTTACTCGTAGTACTCGTACATAAAAAATACGCTCAAAGCTCGTATCTAAGTATATTAAAATAATTTAGTATTAGGAAATTAGGCATTATTAGCAGTCAGCAGATTTTCAATGTTATTTTTATTTCCATAAATTTAGGAATTAATCTTGATAAGAAAGACGGAATTCATCTATTGTGTGATATCAACATTTAATAACCAAAGAGGTCTGATATGTGTGGTGTGTGATATTCTTTGACAATGATAAAGCGATTTTACTGTTAATTACAATCAACCTAACTATATACATTGTATTAGTTCTAAATATTTCATACCATAGAATAAAGATTAGATTGGTTTCATACCTTTGTAGTTTGTGAACTTTTAATTTAATATTTAATTTGTCTGCTGTAGATAATTAAAAAAATAAAAAGTATCGTGCTTTTCTGTTTCCTTACTCAAGTACTTAATTAATTTCCTTTAGATTTTTGCCTTATTAACAATGGCTCTAAACTACAGTTCCATCGATGATGATGATGCCTTTTCGTTCAGGAATCTTGAAAGGTTTGGAAGTTTTATTTATTACACTACTAATATATTTTATTAATTATTATACTTCACTATTATTATTATACTAATTATGATTAATAATATTAATTTTATTTACTCAATCGCGATTCCGATTTCCAAGATAGTTTTCGTTATTTTAGTGATTCGTTTAAACTATTTAAATTTTAAAATCTACCCGGCTGCCTAAGTTTTATAATTTATAAACCAGACATTTCCATAAATTCTTAATGCTAAATTATTATAGCTGGATAGGCATTTAGTCTTACATAATATAGTAAAACATTGTATTGACTAAAAATATTTAAACTTTATATTTGTAGGTAATGTTTAAAACTTTGAATTAATTATGCAATAATGTATGTTAAATAAAAATTAATATTATTGATATTATTTATTATAGCATAATTTTATTATTCAGAAATTATGTATGTGATGATAATGTTAAACAATCAAACATTGTCAATAGGTGCTTTTATAACTTAAATTGAGTAATTAATATATATCCAACCAGTAATTAAATTGGAGTAAGTTCTTTTTAGAATTTATCACCTTAATTTTTTATAATTGATCTTCTTTTATTTAAATTTTGAACGATTGTGTTTAAACAAGTTCATAGCTAAGAATTTTGGAGAAGCAAAATTATTGTTGTCTTTATAAATTTGAACTGTATGAAAATAAAAAGAAGTATCTATCTATTTTTTGTAAAATGTTGATGTCCATTACAAATATTTATTTTTTTTATAAAACATTGTGTTAAGATAATTTAATTTTTGTAATTAAGTAAATAATTATATGTAGATGACTAATTTGCAGTTAAGAATATTTTTCAACTTAGTCCTTGCCTTGTATATTTTCATACTACAATAAGTTTATATATTACTTAAATAATCTGTTCATTTTGTTGTTATAGAAATGCAAAACTTGAAAAAATGGGGCTCAAAATGCCAAGTTTTCGTAAAACTGGTACCACAATTGTGGGAGTAACTACTCGTGATTGCGTTATTTTGGCTGCTGATACACGTGCTACATCCGACACAATAGTAATGGAAAAAAATTGTGAAAAAATCCATTATATTGGCAAATACATGCAGTATGTTTACTTGAAATGAAATTAAGTCAGAAAACTAATACATATGAATTATTCTACTGTTTTAGTTGCTGTGGTGCTGGTACAGCAGCAGACACAATGCAAGTTACTCGTATGGTGTCTGCCAATGTTTCTTTGCAAGCATTTAAGTTTCCTGATGAAATGGTTCCTGTTGCATTTGCTGCTAGGTCTCTCCGTCAGTATCTCTTCAAGTACATGGTAATTCAGTTTATATTTTATTATGTGTTATCTGTTTTTCTTATTTCTTATTAAAATGTATTTGATTTTAGGGATATGTTTCAGCCGCTTTAATTTTAGGTGGCATAGATAACAGTGGCGCACATTTATACTCAATTTATCCACATGGTTCAATTGATAAATTACCATATATATCTATGGGATCAGGAAGTATGGCAGCCATTTCAGAACTTGAAAGCCGCTGGAATGAAAATCTAACAGTAATATCAGCTTTGTTTTTAAATTTTTTTTTTTGAACCAAAAACTCATATTGTTTGCTTGATTATATTCATTGTTAGGAAGAAGAAGGAATGAAACTGGCATGTGATGCTATTTTGGGTGGTGTATTTAATGATCTTGGTTCTGGAAGTAATGTAGACCTTTGTGTCATCAAAAAAGATGGAACTCGTATGCTCAGGAACTATCTCACACCCAATAAGAAGCCAACTACGTACGGTTATTATTTTCTATTACAGTCTAGTCTTAATACCCAAAAACTCATGAGGAGTAAAAATAAATATGTGTTATGAATTTTTTGAATTATAAATCTCAAATACAAAAACATTTCAAAGGGACTAGAAAAAAAATTGAGTTATGAAGTTTTTGGGTTATTGCGACTTTATTGTACTACATAATTGTTAGTTATATTTATATTTTAGTTAAACTTATGTAAACATTTATTTTTAGTGCCAAATATGTCTATCCAGCTGGTTTGACTAAGGTATTATGCAAAAACGAAATAAAATTCCAAATTGCAGAGGAAACTGTCATGGAAGTTGATGTTTAAAATTTTCAATTATACAAAATAATATAATACAATCCAATTATGAATATTAATTTTATATACATTTTCTAGTTTTTCACGGTTTTTTTGTGTTTTGGTAGCAAAATACATTTTTACTTATGTGAAATATTGATACCTAAGTGTAATTAAAATTATATTTTATAAAGACAAATTTTTTTTTTCATGAAGTGGGAATATGAGCATTTTTTAAATTGTTCTCTGCTCATAATTTGCAACAAAATTTAAATATCTTTGAAAAGTTAAAACAGAAAATGTTTTTCACATTAAGAAGTTAGATAGTTGGTCGATAAATTCATTATAACATTAACCTAACAACTGATGTTTGGTTTTGTTAAATGTGAATTTTCTGTATTGTGTATGGGTCGGAGAAAGAAAACAAAATGTCTTGATCGAAGTACTGGTCTTATGATATTTAATTTTAGTATATATTTTTTTGTAATTTTGACCCTGAGAAACATTGATTGTCTGAATGACAAATCGCCAATGGTATATTAATTATGTCAATACAATATTATTTGAAAAACTCATATATTATTTAGAGATGTTACGAACCATAATATTTAAGGTCGAACCGATCTTTTCTTTAAATTAACGAACTAGAACAGATCCGAATCTACAAAATTTAATCAAACCCGAACCGAACCGAACTCTTCAAATATTTTATCAAACTCAAACCGAACGTTAAAAGTTAAATTGGATATTATTTTATTTAATATTTAATATTTATTTATTTAATTATTTATCATTTAGCCACCATACCTCAGAATTATTGAATAAAGATTTTACTACTATTTACTTAAATACTTTAATAGTTAATAATTATTAATTACTATGCATGAGATTTTTAATTTTTTATTATTAATATGATGATAACTGATAAGAAAAAGCAAAAAACATCAATATTTAAAACAAGCAAACATTAAACAACTAATATTAATCTATTAATTATTAATTATTTAATAATAATTTATAATTTTAGCCGTTACTCCATCGACTTTTATTCTCTGGTTCGATTATCGAATGGAACTATTAGATATTTGGTTCAGTTCGATTATTTGGAATTTCCAGTTCGGTTTACACTTATTTAGTATGTATAATTTCAGTTATTTAAACTTAAATAAAATCACATGCAATCTAATATTAAAAATTATATTGAACAGAAATTGTTTCAATGTTAAACAGAACACTAAGAACAAATATTTTATGACATAATACCTAAACAATATTAAATAGACAATGAGGAACGATGACTTACAGTAAATTTAATTAGTAGATAGATATATGTTAAATGATTTTAAATTTATAACTCATATATTTCAGCAAGTTAATAACCCTTCCACTGCTTCAAACGTACTACTATATCCAACAGAGCATAAAACTATTGACTCAGCAGTGGGCATTATTAACTCTTAAATGGTATCTTTATTACGAATTGAGTAACTACACTAAGTAGAACTGTTGATAACTATATTAGTGACAAGTAGGGGAGGCCCAAAGGGAGGTAGCGTTGAATTAAAATTCTCTGATACCTATACGGAATTTAAATTTGAGTGAAGATGGTATGTCAGCCTACAATATTTTATTTCATCACTTCTATAATTTATAATTTTGTACCTATAGCTTGAATTCTTTTTTGTGAAAAGAACATTATAATTGCATCTCCATTTTCCTAAAATCAAGCCCTATTTTTTAGTGAATCCCGACACAAAGTGTGTAATCCGAAATTGAAAGTGTGCACTACAGATTCCAGAAGTGTGTACCTACTAAATACTAATAAATAAGACTACTTGATAGATAGTAATAGGTAGTACAGAACACATTATACAGGTTTTTTTAAAATAATATTTTTTTAGCCCCCCACGATTCTATATTATTTCATGGTACCTAGATTAAAAGATGTGTAGTACGAATTTTTGTGAAAAATAGGGGCTGTCTAAAATGATTAGTTATTTTTTCTTTTTGATGACAATATAAGTTATAGGTATTTCTATGAGAGACATATATTCTATTTTTAATACTAACCCATATAGATTGAACGTTTAATAATTTTTAACTACAAATTAATTGTGGTTTTGTCAAGAACTGAACATGTAAACTTTAAGAAAAAAAATATTGTTCTTATGTATCATTCATATTTTTAAATACCTATCTAGCTATGATCAAACATATTATAGCTATTTAAACTTTTTGATCGAATAAAAAATTTATCATCAACGTTTATGGAAAGAAAACTAAAATTAATCAAATACAATTCAAGCGAAGACGGTCTAACCAAGTAAAATCAAATAGTTTTAGTCAAATGTTTTTTTTTTTTTTTTTGTGTGTGTCTGTCTACACTTCTACAGCATAACTAGTCGAAATAATGCATCAATTTCAAACTTTGGGGGTGGTTTCCGATGTAAAATTGAATATCCTTGGTGCATTATACAGATTAAAAGTAAACATTTTCCAACAGTTTTCAAAAAAATCGAGAAAAACAAAAAAAAAATGACAGAAAAACGGGAATTTTTACGCAAAATCAGTTCTCGACCAAATCGATTTTTTTATACGGTTGTAATTCAAAAACTAATCACTGTAAATACTTGAAATTTTCACCAAATGTTTATGTCAGTGTTATCTATATACAGTTTAATTTTCAAAAAATTTTGACTTTTTTGAGTTGACCACTGAAATTTTCAATTTTTTGAGAATTTTTTTTTGAAGTGCCGGTAAAAAAATGTTGGACGACTAAAAAAACTTGAAAATTTAATACGAGGTTCCTTATGAGTTGTTCTTATTGTAGCTAAAAAAAATTAAAAATCGTAAGTCATAATTTTTTTTTATAAGCGTTTATAGTTTAAACTTTTACGAAATCTGTCGAAAGTGCGAAAATTTGCGAGTAATTTTGAAGTTGAAAAATCATAAAAATTTTTGTGTTTACCTATGACTAAGGATTAAAAATACAACACTAAGTTTTCCATAATTTTTCCTTTAAGTAGCTATAGAAAAAACTCGAAGCATCATTATAGGAAAAATTTTAAGTGCGTTTGAATTTAAAATTTTTACGAAATAGCGTAACGATAACGATTTATCCTGAAACGATTTTAAATATTTGTTATTATTCAAAAAGTATATGTAGTAGATACTTGAAAATTTTACCAGTTATTAAGATTGGCATTTTCTTTACATGATTTAATTTTCAAAATATTTTGACTTTTTTTGAGATATTTATATACAACTAAAACTTTAAATTTTACTGAAATTTTTTTTTTGAAGTGTCGATAAATTTTTTTTGGCCCTTTCAAACTACTTGAAATTTTAATGCAAAGTTTCTCATAAGTTATTCTTATAGTGATCAAAAAATTATAAGAATACAGTATTAGGAATACTTAGGCACAATTTTTTTCGATTAGCATTTGAAGTTCAAATATTTACAAAAATTCGTCAAAACCATGAATATTTTTATTTTTTTGTGTCTGTCATCTCGTTTTGGGGCTGTAAAAGTGCTTCGATTTTTGACTTCAGTACCTTATTCTTATTCGATCAGAAAGTGAATCTAGTTGGTACTTTTTCTAAATAATCGGGATAAACAAACTAAAAATTAAGGGAAAAGCGGGAAATTTTACGCACAATCAGTTTTCGACAAAATCAATTTTGATTATTGATATAACTTTAAAACAAATGACCATTGATACATGCAATTTTCACCGAATGTTTTTATAAGTATATTTTATCCGCCATGAAATTTTCAAAAATGTTTGACTTATGTTGTACTATTCATAAGTATATGTAATTTTCGATCATTATTAGTTTTTTTTTTAAATTAATATCTATTAAATTTATTTTTTGGGTAGAAAATATTTAAGATTTAATACAAGTCTCTTAAAATATTTTTACAATAGCAGTTGAAAAATGAAAAAAATTTATAGTTACAATTTCTTTTATATAAGCATTCAAATTTTGAATTTTGAATTTTGACAAAATACGTAATAATCACAAAAATTCGCAAATTGTTTTAAGCTAGAAATTCACAAAAAATTTTCTTTTTAAATCTAAGATTTGAAAATTTAATACAAGATTCCTTACAAATTTGTCAATCTTTATCACAAAAAAAAATGTCCACCGGAAATTCAAATTAAATTTTTATTAGTATTTGAATTTCAAATATTGACAAAAATTTGTCAAAACCATGAATATTTGCAAATCATTTTGTATTTCAAAATTCATAATATTGTTTGTATAAGGTTATAAAATTTAACACTAATTTTTCCATAAGTTTTGCTTCAAATAGCTATAGAGAAAATTTGAAGCGTCATTATAGGAAAAATGTTTTGAGCGTTTGAGTTTTAAATTTTTATGAAATCGCGTAATGATAACGATTTATCCTCAAACCAGGTATATGTATATCTACATATGATAATATAAGGTATTATGAATTATGATAACTACATGCAATGTTTTTGGAAAAATTGATTAACATTTCCTTATGCCTTATGCGTCTTAATTGAAAAATAAAATATTTGTTTCAAAATAGAATATACCCTAGACTGACAAATCATCTTCGTTCAGAATCGTTTTTCGTATACAATGATACCTATTATTGCATTCAAATTTAATCCCATCCATTACAGTAACCTACTGTACAGCAGAGCGACATCCACAACTTACCCGCTTTTTTTTTTTAATAATAAATAACAATATTACAATTTCAATATTTTTTCTTTTTATTATTTTAAAAAGTTCTGACAATTTTCAATTTCCACCTCCTGAAACAACCAAACATTTCCAATTTTCTACAAAAAAACTCCATCGAAGTTGGTGATCCGAGCATTTTTTCTACTATAGAAAAGTTTAGGATTTCAAGTTGTATAAAGTTGTAAAAAATGTAAATAGAATTAAATGAAAATGCAAGTTAACTATAATATTGTAAGTATATGTATTTGGTGTGTAAATAGTAAATACCTAGTTTCTGTTTTTATGTTATTATAATTATAATGAACATTCATTACTTTATTTTATATTATTATAATAGTAATTTGAATATTTTTAAATTGAACATGGTAGGTACCACTTGCAAAACCGTCAAGTCGTGTAAAATTGTAGTTGTACCTACCTGAATAATAATATGTAAAATAAATTATATATATAATATAATATAATATAATTAATTAATGCGCCGTATGGCCCGTATGAATAAAATGTTATTGAAATATTTGTAAACATTTTATATATTTTATAATAATATTGGCTTTGTTTTAAGAAATTTTAGAAAACATTTATTTTCAAACAATAATATTTCAGTTTAGCGGAAACGAGGTAAACAAAATCATTGTCCATTCCGCTACTATATAGTATAACATGACGTGTCGGTTTCCGTTTACATAAAAACGTAATAAAATTGTTTTCATAAAATATACTTGAGCTTAAAGCTGTAAATTTAAACAAATGTTATAATTTTTACAAAAGATGTTCTCTAATTATCTGCACTGTATCCAAAAATATTCTGTAATCTGTATCTTCTAGTAATAAAGTCATTGTAAGTGAAAAAAAACTTGAAAGAAGAGTTTAAATAATAATTATAATAATATTTGGATGGAATTAGTGGTCGAACTGTTGCGTTTGATTATTAAGATTCATACAATTAACACTCTACGTATATAAATAAATGTTGAAAAAAAAGTTGGTACATTGCATATTTTATATCTAAATATACGATTGTAGTCTAAGATGTCTAAAGTTGGTGAAAAATTCAACATTTTTTTTTTTCATGTTGTATAATATGTATGTTGTTAATACAATAATTAAAGTATCATCATTGTGTTTACATGATTAAATTGAGTTATTCATGTTATTATTTTGATTAGATATTTAATTTTAGAATGTGTTAAGATTAGTGCAATATCGTATTGCCTTTTTCTTCAAATGCGGTTTTTTGTTTTCTTCGATAGAATTATAAATATTTTTTTGTGTAATATATTATATTTTGTATAGTATTTTCAATTCCGCAAAATTTTTCAACGTTGGTAGGAAAACCGTTTTGTATATGTGACAAAGATTTGTTGCAAAAAACACGGGTGGTCATCCATCCAGGAGCTAGCAACATCGGTCGGTACATACACACAGAGCGTTTCTACAGTTGAGCGTACGACCGTGCCACATCACACCACTATAAGTAAATTTATTATATTTAAATTTAAAATGCCATAAAAACAAACGAATATGTGAAATAAACATGTTTTAATGGTACATCGATCGAGTTAAAGATTGTCAGAAAGTTTCACAAAATCAATCAGTATCAACCCGTTGACTCATCGGATAATTAGATGATGTTCACAAATATGAATAATGAAAAACAAATACCAACGTTTAAAAGTTATCCAAATAAATAAATCAAGTATTAACTATCTAAATTGTTATTTATTACACTATGTTTATTGTAATGATATGCTATCACATATCATAATTGTATATTGCTTAGTTATCCAATAAAATAAATAACGGTCAAGTTGTTGCACGCAGATAGCCATTAAAACCCAACAAATACCTTTAAACACTGATGAAAGAAACGATTTGCATTGTTTGGCCACGTAGGAACTCACACGTAGTGGTGACAATGTGACGCCGCTCGTGTGATCTATTTTGTGTGCCGGCGTGCCGCCAGAGACAAGGGATGGCCCAATGAGGTCCTCTGCTATCAAGGATAACGGTAAATCTTTAGAAACGCAGAGGCCTTTGAAAGAGCCGCCTGCGACCCTGGTTGGCTTGACCAAGTCGTCTCCTCTCATCAGTGCATGAGCACCATCCAACACTAAAACAATCTCAAGAGTGCAAGAGCACCAGTAAAATCAATCACACCGGATCCTGCGAGCGACAACTGACTTTTTTTGTTCAATTTTAACGAAAATTTATCAGTGTTGTATTTATTTCGATTCGAGTGTTTAAACTTTTTTTAACCTTAGTAAGTCATCTGCTAAAATCAAGTACGACTGCGAATAAGGTAAGGTGCATGAGCATCATAATACAGTTATCTCCATTAATTTTTTATAATTTATTTATAAATATTTAATCAGTACGGTGTATTTGATTATGTTCTCGAATTGCGACCTCAAGAGCCCTCCGACGATCGGGAGGGAGGTAATAGCGCAATTTTAATATTTATATCTGGTAGCTTATTCTCCAGATCTAATAAGAGTAGAGAACAATACAGATCCTTTAGTGTAACTTAAAAAAATCAACCAAACACTCTTTTATTTTCAATATCATCTTCTAATTAATATAACTATTGGCGGGAGCCTTATAGTTGTATTATTTTAGTTATTTTAATATATTTTATTTTGTTCTCTTTTCTTTATTTTTTGCGTTATTACATTATTTAAACTAGTGTAGTGTACAAGCTTAATATTATTTATTGTGTCTTGATAATTTATATTATTATTATAATATTTCACTTACCATTTATAATATACATTTAGTTTTTTTTCATAAAATGTCAATTAAAGTATTATAGTATACAAAATAAAAGATAATAGAAGGTCGATTATACTACCTAGTATTATAATATTTTATAAAGAACAAATTGATTCATTTAAAATAACATAGATTTATAATAAATAATAAAAAAAGCGGGTCGTAAGTCGTGTATGTCGCTCTGCTTTACAGTAGGTTACAAGTGGGTTACTGTAATGGATGGAATTAAATTTGAATCCAATGATATTATATCATTGTATACAAAAAACGATTCTGAGCGAAGACGGTTTATCTGTCTAGGATATATTATAAATTATTAAAAATTTTCAAATCTTAGATTTAAAAAGAAAAATTTTTATGAATTTCTAGTTTGAAATAATTTGCGAATTTTCGTGATTTTGACATATGTTGTCAAAATTCAAACTTTGAATGCTTGTAAAAAACAAATTGTGACTACGCATTTCTTTTATTTTTCAATTTTTATTGTAAAATTATATTATGAGCCTTGTATTAAATTTTCAAATCTTAGATATAAAAAGAAAATTTTTTATGAATTTCTAGCTTACAATAATTTCTGTATTTTCGTGATTTTTACATAATTGAATGCTTAAAAAAAAAATTGTGACTATGTATTCCTTTTATTTTGCAACTGCTATTGTAAAAATATGTTAGGAGCCTTGTATTAAATTTTCAAATTTTAGAATTAAAAAGGAAAATTTTTATGAATTTCTATCTAAGATAATTTGAACATTGCCGTAATTTTTACGTATTTAGTCAAAATTTGAACTTTAAATGCTTATAAAAAAAAATTGTGACTATATATTTCTTTTATTTTTCAATTGCTATTGTAAAAATATATAATGAGCCTTGTATTAAATTTTCAAATCTTAGATATAAAAGGAAAATTTTTTATGAATTTCTAGCATAAAATAATTTACGAATTTTCGTGATTATTACATAATATGTTGTAAAAATTCAAAATTTGAATGCTTATAAAAAAAAATTGTGTCTATGTATTTCTTTTCTTTTTCAACTTCTATTGTAAAAATATGTTAGGAGCCTTGTATTAAATTTTCAAATCTTAGAATTAAAAAGAAAAACTTTTATGAATTTCTATCTAAGATAATTTGAACATTGCCGTAATTTTTACGTATTTAGTCAAAATTTGAACTTTAAATGCTTATAAAAAAAAATCGTGCCTACGAATTTTTAATATTTTTTAACTTCTATTGTTACAGTGAGTTAGAAGCCTTGTATTAAATTTTCAAGCTTTTCTACCGAACAAATAAATTTTTATCGATATTTATAGAAAAAAAAACTAAAAAAGTTGAAAAATTAAAATGTCAGTAAACAGCTCAAAACAAATCTAAATATTTTGAAAATTTTATCAAATATATAAAACGCCTATATAAACATTCAGTCAAAATTTCAAGTATCTGCGGTAATTTGTTTTAGAGTTACATCAAAAACCAAAATCGATTTTGTCGAAAAATGAGTGTGTGTAAAATTTCCCGTTTTTCCCTTAATTTTTAGTTTGTTTTTCTCAATTATTTAGAAAAGTATTAAGAATTTTTTACTTTTGACCCCCCCAAAGTACCAACTAGAAATTGTAAATCGTATACAATACAACTATAATTCAATTTTACGGAATATATTCATGCAGAGGTTAACTGCATATAGTAGCAGATCTGCTACAACACATTTATGTGGATATTTAATACGTTGGGCATACATTGTATTGCATAAAATGTGTATATTACTAATCTACATAGATCATAGTATAATTGGTATAAACTTAGTTTTTCAATAATATGACAATATTTATGTATTTATTTAGTGTATAAAAGTTGGCAGTCGTGTGTAGTAAGCATAGTCTGAAAACAGCTGTTATTATTCTATGTTTTCTACGTTACTTTTGTTATCAGACCAATGAAAAAAATTTCTTCCACGAGCTTATCATGTTAAATATGTAGACAATATGACGGTTTTGACTTAATGAGTGTTGGTAAAGTAGATAATCGACGTATTCCATGTGTTGCACATGTGCTACACGATGTGGATCGAGTACGTTTTGTTATTGATGGCGTATTGGCGTTGCGTGGTAAACTACAGGCTACAATGTTATATTTTGATTGTAATATTATTCAGTATTCTATATAGTTGTTAGTTGCGTTCAATAATTGTTTCGTTTATAAATTGTGTTTATAATTTATTTTCCTTTATAAATTCCGTTTTTATACTATATATTTTTTGGACCTTTTCTTATTATAATAATAACAAAATAATTGTTTGCAATGGCCAAAAAACTGTCTGATAGCTCAATAGAAAATCTTTTGTTTTTGGATTTACCTAGTGGATCTGAAGATGAACTAGAAGATGGGGATGTTGACGAAATTTGTGTTGATGACAATTTGAATTGTTTAGATAATATAGGTAGATGATAACGATTTTCTAGACATAATTTGGCCATGTGTTGATAATGATATAATGGTTCCAGTATTAGAGGTAAATCAACAGAGAGCTATCTCCAGTTTTTACGTACCAATGGTTCACAGGAAAAATAATAAATCATTGGGAGTTTGTACTTCAAAATTAATTAGAGATATAGTTAAATGGTCAATAGTAGGTATATGGTTAGTATATATGGTAGTTTGAGAAGTTTTCTTTTTCAATAGACTAAAATAGGTTTGTTGGACGATTTCTAAAAGTCGCTGGGAGTGCGAGCACCAAAATTAATTTGATATGATTTTTTTTATTTATAAGTGTTATATGTGATGCCAAGTTCCAACACTATATTTTGTTTATATTGTAGGGCTTTTAATATTGTCCGACAAATTCCAACAAATGTCCAACAACGTCCAACAAGTCCGAGTGGGAGTTGTTGGAATGTTTTCGAAAAGTTTTGATCACTTTGTATAGTGTTGGTCGTGTACTTGGCACTACAAACTTCAAAGTCTCGTAACTTTTCTAAACTTATCCAACAAATTCCAACAAATGTCCAACAACGTTCAACAAGTCCGAGTAGGAGTTGTTGGAATGTTTTCGAAAAGTTTTGAATACTTTGTAGTGTTGGTCATGTACTTGGCACTACAAACTTCAAAGTTTCGTAACTTTTCTAAACTTTTCCAAAAAATTCCAACAAATGTCCAACAACGTCCAACAAGTCCGAGTAGGAATTGTTGGAATGTTTTTGAAAATTTTTGAGTACTTTGTAGTGCCAACTTCACGTACCTATAAAACAAACACCTCACAGAGCTATAGTGTACCTGAATTGCCTATTTAATGCGCCGTGTCAACACATATATTTCTATATTATAGAAATAATATTAGAAATTCGTGAACAAAATATTGTAATATAATGGAATATAGATTTCAAGATACAAGAAAACTTTTTTTAAAACTAATATTTAAGTTAAATAGGAACTTAACAAGAAAAAAAATATCAATACAAATCAATGCCCTAAAATAGATAATATTAAAGATAAAAAGTATCATTACCTATACACGATGCACTGTATAATGAAAATAAATTATAATTTTTGGTTTATATAATAACGTTATACATTTTTGCCTATAATAATAATATTTTTTATTTCATTTTTATTTTTTATTCATGGTTAACCATCAACAACTAAGGTTATTAGATTACGATTAATATCCTTATCTTTGTAATAATTTAATAATATATGTAGTTGAGTGTTATAATAATATGTATATTATACGAAACAATATGGGCACTAAACATAAGTATATAGTCTGTCCTATTAAATATGACTAAATAAAAATTCTAATCTAAATCTATGTAATAAAAACGAAATGCTGGTAATCTGATTAAGCATATTAAAAAAAAAAAAGTTTTAATGTGTTTTTCAAATTTTTTATTATTTAGGTTTATTAAAAAAGGAAACAAGTATTTATTAAAAAGTAGGTGAAATTATAAATTAATAAAGTTGATGTAATTACGATTAAAATTTTACGAATAAATAAAACCAGATATTTTTAATAAACTTTTATTGATCTATTTTCGTTTTTGAAAAAAATAAAAACTGTAGCGCACGATTCGCGCAGGTTTGTTATTATTTGTAAGTTTCATGTAAGTACACGTCATTTAAAATTCTCAAGTGAAACGGTCCTAGAAAATCGAAAAAACCGTTGAACAATATTATTGATTTATCGGGGATAATAATTATTGTTAGAATTTAATTAAATTTCAAATCTATTTGTTTTTTTAGTTTAAATTAAGGTGCACTTTGAATATCATTAAAACATTCCGGTATTATATTATGATATCAACTACTTTGATTTCATATAACATAATATATAGGAGATTTTTAACTATCTATTTTGTCGATATTGTTAAAACCCTTTTTTGAAAATATAGATTTAAAGTGTTGATCGTATTGGTGATACTAGCGCCCATATATATCTACTTGGTCGGCCTTCGTCAAAATATCATACGCTAGAGAAGACGCGCCACTGCGCGTGACTGGCGCCGGTATCGGGTTTCACCAAACGAGCACAATGGTTCTTATTATTATGCACCAAGCCGGTGTGTTTTTTACTTTTTCTTTAAAACATCAGAACATCATCATTATCATTGTATTATAATAGTATAGTAATAATATGCATATACGCCTTTTGGTTGCATACTGCACTGGTGCAGCGGCAGACTCCGCGGGTCGGCCCGCATGCACCGCGAGATGGGTCTATTTTGTTTTTTTTTTTTTAAGAGGGCTAAGTATAAGTATCGTTTTCGTCATCTTCGTCGTCGTCACCGTATCGTATTATTGTATATTATAATAACTCGCGCTTATCACCACCGCCATTTTATAATGCTACGCACGCGTTTATATATACATAATATAGATATAGGTATAGTCCACAGCTGAACGTGTATACGTTTACAACATAATATTATATACGTTATAAATTATCATCGTATTACGTTTTGTATAATATAATATATTATAACACATACGGGATGATCGATTTAACATAAGACACGCTCTCAATTTCAAAAAAAATATGATTGACGTTTATGGAAATATTGGTTTTGCATTTCGAGACAACACAGTGTTGGCAAAATGATTTTTTTTATATACTATTTTTATCATTCTATTAAGTTTTTTTTTTTGAATGATAATATACATTATTCGTTTTAGATATTCCGAAGTAGAGTACTATTTAAAATATTTCACGATAGATAAATATCGAGTTTTAAACTAGTAGTTTGTGAGTAATTACAATTTATAAGTATTTTCATTTTAGATGAATGGAATGGAGTCGTCCACTACTTCGCTTATCGCAATTTTAGATATTTATAGCTCATCAATTACTCGTCTAAAATATTCTATTTTTATGTATTGATGTAATCCAGAAAATATTCTGTTTAGGGACAAGAAATTAAAAATGAATGTTAAAATTTTTTTAAATAATCATAATAATAAATATATATATTTTTAGAAAAATATTTTTCGATGACTTAAAATTATATATAAAAAAAAATACCGTTAGGTATTGAAATAATGAGTTTCTTACAGTAAATGAATCATCCAATATACATATATAACGCGCGTCGGTTGAGGAGAAATTGTCTAAAAAAAAGAAACCCCAACCCTTGGCTGCGGCGTCAACACGTGCGTGTGATTGATATCATTGCAATTTTGATATTGTGTTGGTATTTACAGTGTGCTCATATATAAAAGAAAAAAAACAGGTCTTTATTACACTTGCAGTATTAACGCGGTCGCCCGTATCATGTTATGTATGTTCATTATTCATAGAAGGAGTTGAGTTCCCGAAAATGATATTACAATTTAATCATTCACCAAGTATGCTCACCCTCCAATATTATCCCTTTAGTAATAAATTATTTTCAAATTTAGATTTTTGGAATTTTTAAATAAACTTGAAGGCTATATTTTTGGAATTCTCGAGGTTCTTGTATTACTTAGACTTATTGTATACCATGACGGAAGACAATATAGGTTTTTGATTTGCAAACGTAAACCAACTTTATTTACTGTAAATTATTAGGGAGATTATTTTTATTTTCTCAAGTTAATGCATTTAACTCAAAATTGAAATGAGAAGCGTTTGAGTAATTAAAATGTATATAGGGCATAGGCACAGTAATCTATACTGGCCTAATAAAAATACAAAAAGCGTAGAATATTGGATCTTTTATTTATTTCACTCAGACTATTTTTTACAAATTATAAATGGTGATGGATTAATATTATATTAAAATTTAATAATTAAATATTGCAAATTATAACTACACATCACCATAACTGTTCCCATATATTCTAAACCTATTATCATGGGACTTTTATTCTTAAATTACAAAGTTAAGTAATTCAAAAACTATTTGTTTGTATTTTGATGAGTAGATTAAAATGTCCAAAACAATTTTCTTTTGGAAATTAGAAGTTTGTATCACCACGTGAATCTCCTTAAGAAGTATAAAAGATCATAAAAAATAGGTCTTTAATAATATTAAAATGTTTGAGATATTTGATGGCCCTTGAAAACCTAACCTTGAAACTGAATATCTGTTTTATTGTTTTTTGTAAAGAAGAACTTTGTTTTTCTGTCCTTGTGGCTTGTATAGTATTGTATACCATAATAGGTAATAATTGGGTCAAGATATTTAGTTGAGTGATATTTTTAAGTACAAAAATGTGGGGTAGAGAATAATTTTAATCACTATATCAATTACCTACGCTTGAAAAGTCCTACTTTTATGTAATGACATAAATTAATTTTATTTTCAGGGAGGTATAAGTTTAACACAATTTTTGTTGTTTGAATACGATATGGATTTCACTTTATTCGGGGATTCTAAAACTATACAGCATTAAATTATTTAAATTAATTTGATTATCATGTTTATGACATAGTATTTAGTAAAAATACGAATAAAATTATTTATTTTAATGTAATGGTTCTATTTGTTGTTGAAAATATGTCAAATATGCCCACTTTAATAATATTTTTTAATGGTTGTTTACTTGTTCATCAATATTAATTTATTAATTATTATTAAATATATTGTTTTTACATGGTTACACGACAGAACAATTCATTCTTACTTGTATTACATAATACATATATGGGTATAGCCTATGACAACTGCTGAAATTCAAAATATATGAAGTTATAACTGATAATAATAAACAATAATCCCTAACCTAGGTATACCACGTAAAATTAATTGCTCACATTTCGTTTTATTTTCAAATGTATTGTATGGAAGCTTTATTGACCTTGCTATGAAGGTTATAAATATAGATGTGCAGTGACGATTACCGGCCATTACATTTGAGTTGTGCCGTGGGACACATCGTCAAAGATTGAGTGGTAAAGGAAATTACTTTTTTTTTCTTAAATTTTTGACGGCATTGCTACGTCTCCACGGAACATCAAGACGTCATACAAAATTGATTTTTTTATTCACAGTTTTAATTTTTATATTTTGCTTGAATAGTTTAAAGTTCACTATTTATTAGATGGACGGCGATGATTATTATTATGTATACTATTATTAATAATAATTAGTGATAAATCATGCGTAACGCAGTACTCTATACAACTTACCATTTAGTAGGTACCTATACCAATTATAATTTAATATCACGTGTGTATCGTCATCACGGACAAATCGAATATCATACGCGACAATGTGTATTCGTGTATTGTTTATATATAAATATATATATATATATATATATATACGCACAGGAATTCGCAGAGTATACGATTTGAATTTTCTATAATCGATCGGTATTCGCACGATTTTTTTTCGTGTCGACGAGACGACTATATACGGCCGGGCACATCAACAGCATTTTTATTGGAAACTCGTCTTCGTCTCTCTCTCTGCACCACACACGCGTGTCACATACTTCATCGAACACTGCTGC